>NC_050571.1:25172961-25312961 GCF_013265735.2 Oncorhynchus mykiss | reverse complement strand
GAACAAGGAACACACCAGGCAGGTCCGAGATACTGTTGTGAAGAAGTTTAAAGCCGGATTTGGATACAAAAAGATTTCCCAAGCTTTAAACCTCCCAAGGAGCACTGTGCAAGCGATAATATTGAAATGGAAGGAGTATCAGACCACTGCAAATCTACCAAGACCTGGCCGTCCCTCTAAACTTTCAGCTCATACAAGGAGAAGACTGATCAGAGATGCAGCCAAAAGGCCCATGATCACTCTGGATGAACTGCAGAGATCTACAGCTGAGGTGGGAGACTCTGTCCATAGGACAACAATCAGTCGTATATTGCACAAATCTGGCCTTTATGGAAGAGTGGCAAGAAGAAAGCCATTTCTTAAAGATATCCATAAAAAGTGTCGTTTAAAGTTTGCCACAAGCCACCTGGGAGACACACCAAACATGTGGAAGAAGGTGCTCTGGTCAGATGAAACCAAAATTGAACAAAAGACCTGAGACTGGGACGGAGATTTGTCTTCCAACAAGACAATGATCCAAAACATAAAGCAAAATCTACAATGGAATGGTTAAAAAATAAACATATCCAGGTGTTAGAATGGCCAAGTCAAAGTCCAGACCTGAATCCAATCGAGAATCTGTGGAAAGAACTGAAAACTGCTGTTCACAATTGCTCTCCATCCAACCTCACTGAGCTCGAGCTGTTTTGCAAGGACGAATGGGAAAAAATGTCAGTCTCTCGATGTGCAAAACTGATAGAGACATACCCCAAGCGACTTACAGCTGTAATCGCAGCAAAAGGTGACGCTACAAAGTATTAACTTAAGGGGGCTGAATAATTTTGCACGCCCAATTTTTCAGTTTTTGATTTGTTAAAAAAGTTTGAAATATCCAATAAATGTCGTTCCACTTCATGATTGTGTCCCACTTGTTGTAGATTCTTCACAAAAAAATACAGTTTTATATCTTTATGTTTGAAGCCTGAAATGTGGCAAAAGGTCGCAAAGTTCAAGGGGGCCGAATACTTTCGCAAGGCACTGGATGTACTGTTTTTGCTGTGTGAATACATCATTCTTGAATTATTCTCTAACATTCAAAACTGTTTAAAGAATTACTGAGGGGCTTGTAATAATTGCATAACAGGAATTCATCAGCTATGATAGGCTACTTACTCATTTCCAATGCCTTAAGTCAGTTCTTTAAAGCATGTAGTCCATCTCCCTAAATGGATCCATCTATATATATGATTTGTAGGTACTGTGTGTTGTATAAAGGTATAATGTACTATCTTAGATATGATCACAAATGTATGTACATACAGTAAATATGTGGATGCCATGGTGCTAGTCCTCATAGACAAACAACAAATAAGAGTATATTTTATTTTTTAACAAATATTATTTATTTTTGAGCTTTTGCAATCACATGTTAATGTTGAATTTTTTCTTCTTCAAAAATACAGTACATGGCAATATCTTTTCACACCATCAACATATTTGTTTCCACATCTTTGGTTTCGCAGTTTATAAAGTTGCTAATGCATTTCCTGTTTGAATCACATGATTTCCAGTCGAGAATCCCCTCAGCCAGAGGTAATCAACAGACTGAGTGGCTGAAAATATTATACTGTGGCTTTTTTGGAGACGTAACCAAGTATGGTGATCTCCCCATATGTACTCTAACTAAATAATTATGCTGCATATCAAAATAAGAATAGAACACATTGCGAAGAGGATGTTGAGAAATTAGGATACTGATGTTTCTAACAGTGATGACAACATTGATAATCATTTCTCATGCTTCATTGTTGATGCCGTCGTGTGATGAAAAAATTGCGATTTGATAATAAAAGCTTGTTTTTTAAAAGCAAACAACTGTTGGTACCTGTATTATTTGATTCTGAAGTATAGAGGTCAGAGGTCATCCCATCTGAGCAGTAATAAACATAGTCATTATGACTCATCATAGGTGAACTCTCCATAACCCCAGGCTCACGAATGTACCCCTGTGGTTACCGATCTATAGGGCAGGTGGCCCAGATATGTTGCTCTAACCATCTATCCAACTTACATCTTCCTCTGATCTCTTCATGTCTTCTGGTGTCTCCTATTGGACAATAATCAGGAAGTAAGTGCCTATAAAACCACATACTTTTTACAGCAATGCAATGAGCACAGTCCCCATCAACATGTGATGCAAACAGCTTAGATAAGACTTGGATAAGTCTTTGATCCTGTTTAAACCCTGCAACATGTATAAGTTTGAGCAATCATGAAACTTTTCCGCTTGTCTTTTTCGGCTAAAACAAGTGGTTTCTCTCCTTGGTGATCACGGATGTCTTCGATGGCACCAAAAGAGTATACAGCAGTGGATTTCAAATTTGTTTTCAGGTTTCCATTTGGCAAAATTAGGCAAAATCTGACGCAAACAACATCTATCTGTAGCTTATTTGCTTGTAAGGTCGTTTGCAACACAGTTTTCAGCCGATCAGCAAAGTAAAACTGTATTAATTTCAGTTTGATCTGGGTGGTCATTTATTTTGCTCACACTGCAGTTTTTTTGGTGTGAGTGTCACGACTTCCCCCCGAAGTTGGCTCCTCTCCTTGTTCGGGCGGCGTTCGGCGGTCGACGTCACCAGCTTTCTAGCCATCGCTGCTCCATTTTTCCATTTGTTTTGTCTTGTTTTGCACAACAGGTTTGTATTTCCCAATCACACTGCATGTATTTATTCCTCTGTTCCCCCTCATGTCTTGTTTGACGCACCAGACTGGTGTTCGTATATTCCATGTTTTGTCACGAGGTATGTTTATTTGTTTGAACATAATTATTGTGACTGTTTGCTCGTTTTGCACTCTTGCCAAATGGCTGGAGGTTTTGACGCAGTGGCGTCCGTCTGTTGGTTTCTCCTGCCTCAAAGTGTGCGCCTGTTCACAACTCTCTGCTCACCTGACTCCGCTACCAGTACGCACACCATTGACCGTGAGTTTTGTGTGAGTTTAGTGCAGTTTTGAAGTGCTACTTCACCTTGTTTATTGGTTAAAAAGTGGCCATACTTATAGCACAAGTGGAAAAATAACAATCTACAGCTTTGCATCGTATCGACAGAAGGCCAACCATAATCCTCTGTTTTATTAAGTCATGTTGAAATCAGTTATATACCAACATTTCAAAGATTAATGTCTGGGACTGTGAGATGGGAAGCTCGTTACCATCTGCCTGTTAACACTAGAGAGCAATAGTAAAGGCGTCTTTATGTAGACACTAACTCCGCCATGGCTCGTTGGACAAAGTTTATGAATGGGGTTTTTGGATGGTTTTAGTATAAACACTGAAAATAAGGTCTGTGGTAAACACAGGCTTAAGAAATCTTCTATGTTTTGTTCTAGGAGATCATCTTCATCAGCTAACATCAGCACATAAAGCACATAGGCTTCATAAATCATAAAGATCATGTTACCTGGCTGATATCTCAGAGAACTCAACACTTAAGGTCTCAGACCTTATTTTCAGCGTTTATCCCCCAAATCCCATTCTTTCCCCATTCCTTTCCCCCATAGGAATGTCTGAAAGAACCAGAGGTAACTCATGTCTGTTTTTTAGGACTACAAGCTGGCGAGCTAAATTGACAAACAGGCACATACAAGCAATAAAAGGCCTGACAGACTTTCACTGCCCAAACAAAAGGACTAGTGGAATCAGGCTCCACTATCCTCATTGATTTCCTATTCCTAATATTTCAGTAAATATACATTCTCTCAACATCTCTTCAATTTAACATCTTCACAGTTCCTCAAAACCAATCATACTTTTCTTACAAAATATAGAAAACATGTGATTCAAAACATTAATGTTATTTTGCAGTTACAAATTAATTGGATTAAGAAAATACAGTATCAACACATAAGCAGTTACAGTGTCTTTATACATTTGCATAGTGTAACATGTGCTTCTCTCTCAGATTTTTTACATTTAAGCAGGCAAGTCAGTTGAGACCAAATTTTTCTTTACAACAACAGCATAACCTAGACAACACATATGCAAACCACCCTATGGGACTCCCAATCACAGCCAGATGTTATGTAGATTGGATTTGAACCAGGTATTGCACTGAAATACAGTGCCTTAGACCACAGCGCCACTTGGGAGCCCAGACAACTTAGGCCTATATCAAAACACAAAAAGTTGTATTATATTAGAGGTGTGTAGTAACAGATGCATGTAATAGTATTTTCATCACATAATTGAGGTCAATTACATCTTATGTAGTGTTTGTCATGGGAATACCAGTTTGATATGTTTATTCCAGTGTTGTACAGTTTGTCTACGGTAAAGGAACTCCTCAGTACTCCTCTTTGATTGTCGTTGATATCGTCTCTGACAACAAGCTGCTGGAGCTGGTTGCCATGGAACCGTTACTGGGATCAGCCAGGCTGGAAGGGGTCATGGTGGGAGTGGTCCTAGAAGCCTGCTGGGACAGCTGGATCTTCTTCTTGGTTATCTTCCTCTCCTTGGCTCTCCTGTTCTGGAACCAGATCTTCACCTGTTGTGATGATGTCAGTGAATGATAAGAATGTACCTACAGTGTGAGGTGAGGTTCCCATGCACAGATAATCCACCTGTAGTTCTGAAACTCACCTGCGATCCAAACAAGAAATTCTGAAACTGATTGGATTCTAAATAATTGATCCTCAGTGACCCACATGGCTCTCAGAGACATGCCTGTTTTTCTCATCTGTCGCTCTGACATACGTGTCTCTCTCACACGCCTGTCTGTCTCTCTGCCAACTACCTGTCTCTCTGAGAGGCTGTCCCATGTCCAGCTCTGTACTGGAACTTATTCTACAGCTCTCCAATTGTCTCTCTAACACACACCTCTCTCTGAGAGGCTGAGGCCCAGGGCCAGTTCTGTCTCTCTGACCCACCTGTCTCTCTGAGAGGCTGAGGCCCAGGGAAAGTTCTGTCTTCCTCCTGATGGTGATGTATCTACTGGACTGAAACTCCTTCTCTAGCTCCAGGCGCTGCTGGTCTGTGTACACCACCCTGTACTTGTCCTTGGTGCGTGTCTTCCCTCCTGGACACAATAATGACAATGTTACAACCACACAACAATACATTAGAATAACTGATAACATGCTTTTTTTTTTAAATCACAGTCAATATGTTGACATTTAAAACCTGTTGAACTTTAATGTTCAATGGATGGCCGTATAAAACATATCTTCATGAGAGGACCACGAACAGTACCAGCTCATGTCCTATACTGTTAGAAAGCCCTGATATCTTGCTTTTTGTTTAGTATTTAGTATTTATCTATGATTTGTATGCACTTTTTACTGCCATAGTAGTAAGAAACATAGTACACCGTAGATGTTTTATTTCATATGCTATGAACAATGTATTCCTGAGAAATAGGGGAATAGGGCTTGATTTTCTTCTCATAATCTACATATACTCACCATCAACTTTACCATTGAGATTATATAAGATTTCAGCTGCCTTATTACTGTAATCATCTTTTTTATAACTAGTGTAGTGGTCAGGGAAAATCCAACTCATTTCCTGGTACACTAATTCATTGTTTTGTCAAGCTCTCAGCTTACATCTAATATAAAGTTTGTGATGAACACAAAGTGGTTTTGTTTCACATCAAGTTGTTTTTATTTGAATATAAATCCATTTCTGTTTGTTGTACAGCGACGGGACTATGTCGTATCGCTGCAGTACACTCAGGTCGCTATGCCTGTGATATACGGTATTGTCACAAACTGACGGTCAGGCCAATCAGCGAATGAGCGTTAAGGCGGGACTCCCGACCCTCCTGTGGCTTTTGATAAGCCCATACCCAAGAGTCATCCAAGGCCAACTGAATTGAAGCAGGGTTGTCAGCCAGAAGTTGATTTATAAACAAATGACCTTAATATGCCTTGATAAAACAATTAAATTATAACAAAAGTCACCTAAATAACTTAACGTTTCAGAGGTTGGATTAAATTGATATAGTATGAGGTGATCAGAAATACAAAAACTGTATGACAACTCTGGAAGGAATTGGCTAAAACATCCATAACATTTCTAGCGAAGCATAAAGCCTCCAATGACAGTGTGAATATGTTTCCATGACTAAGGCTGTACAATGTGTGAACAGTGTCACCATAGACTGCTGAAATTGCTGATGGTGACGCACACCGCGACGGTTGAAAACTCCCTGGCGCCCGTGAAAGCTTCAACTACCCTATTAATCATGTTAATCATAACCTCCGTGTAAGAGACCACAAAACATCACTGTGGTGGTTCTTATCACTGTGAGAGCTGTTAACATAGCTAGCCATTCATTCACACTTGCCTGCGTACACACACACACATCCCTCCCAAACACACACAGCGCCAGGGATGGATGAGTCAGGGAGATGGTATTGATCCACAGGGGAACTCTTGACGGCACGGTGTGAAGTACATTGATTGCAGCAGGGCGAGGAGGGTTGAGATAAGACCAGGAAAGTTTCCTGGAGAGGAGGGTTGGTCCTGAGATAACCAGACAAACCCCTGGCTGTCAGCCTTATCTGCCCAGCCTGTCATCCCCATAGGGGACAGAGAGGGTGGGGACCACAGGTCACAGACTCCCTGTCCTCGGCTGTTAGCTTTTCACTCAAATCTTTCACCAACCAAGGGAATAGGTGAAACGGTTCTGTTAAATGGATATGTGTGACGTTTTGTATCGGTTCTGGGACGTGTGTGAATATGTATTCCGTCGTGTGTCAACAATGCTTGTCCTGTGTCCTGTACACCTAGTCAAAACTCAAACCCTGACGTCTGCCATTGAGTACTGTCATCGGCTCAACACAATGGCTATTTGTCTAATAGGTGTTCTACTCTACGAGATGTTGGTAAATCAACAAACTGTTATAGTTATGTTCAACGATAGATAGACTACTGTATCAGAGGATTAACTTTGTAAATTAAATGCTGTTACAAAATTAACATATTCTATATGTGTTTACATTGCTCTATGAGTTCAGTGGAACAATTTCTTATCAACTGCGTAAACCTTTGCATGCAGTATTTCGTATTATTCTGTACTCAAATCTGTAGCACTCCATTTAGTACGGTTTTACATTACATTAGGTTACGTTATGAATGGAATACCGTCAGAAAAACGTACAATATATTATGTATTGCTCTGAGGCCAGGCTATTGCATGAGATAAATCCATGCAAGTTTGTGTGGGTCAATAATGAAGGAATAGGCAACAGTACATATTCTGGTATTCAACAGGCACTAGTCTCTGCAGGCAATACCCAGGTAAAGTTGGTTTAATATTGGATATTCAGTGGATATTTGGTTTTGTCTCATCAATAGTTATTGAACCAAGCATGCCATGACTATGAAGATGGTATATTCTGATCCAGGGGTGGATGGAGAAAAATCCACACTTATACATTTTTGATTTGATATAAATAATAATATTTAGTATTTCAATCTTCAATAGCTCTTAGACAAACCGTGCCATGATTATGAAAACGATATATTCGGAATGGGGGGGAGGATGGACAAAAATACAAAGATTTTATTTAATAAAAATGTCTTCATATTTTTGTTTGTTTGTTGTTGCGTTCAATCTCCAATAGCTCTTACACAAAGCATGCCATGACTATGAAAAGGATTTATCAAAAAACAAAAACGAATTACATTTTTAGATCCTCCCCTTATTCAGAAAATATCATTTTCATACTCATGGACCACTTTGTCTAAGAGCTATTGAAGATTGAAATCAGATTGAAATTCATAAAAAATATATATATATTTGAAAAAAGGTAGATTTTTCTCCATCCTCCCCTGGTTCCTAAGTGGTGCATCGGTCTAAGGCATTGTGTCTCAGTGCAAGAGGCGTCACTGCAGTCTGTGGTTCAAATCCAAGCTGCATCACATCTGGCTGTGATTAGGGGTCCTGTAGTGTGGTGCACAATTGGCCCAGCGTTGTCTGAGTTTGGCTGGGGTAGGCTGTCAATGTGAATAAGACCTTGTTCTTAACTGACTTGCTTAGTTAAATAAAGGTTACGTTTAAAAATATATATAATCTTCATAGTCATGGCATTCTTGGTTCATTAGCTATTTACGAGAGAAAACCGAATATCCTATAGAAAACACATTTTACCTAGGGCTGGTACCAGAAGCAACTGTTAGCCCCAAGACTTTCATATTAAGATTATGAAATGTAAATTATCAGAGAAAAATGCTCAGTCAAATGGTAAATAAAAATGCTGAATTTATTTTAAAACTACAGCTACCCTATATTATTACTAAAAGGGAAATTCAAATCAAGCCGTATGTGATATGCTCAAAGCAAATGGGATTTGGGAATGTTACCAGTGCTGGATGAATGTACATTTCGTCTGATCCCAATGTACGAGTTTCTTCTCTGTGAGTCTGGAGAGTACTGCCTGGTATGTGAATCGAGTGACAGGAGAATTCCGGGACCGGCAGGCGAGATGGAAGTCAGTTCAGTGGAACTGACACGTATCTGTTCCATAACAGGGTTCGAACCGGGGAAACCCGCGCTGTGGCCATAATGTGACCACTGCTCCAGCGGGGCTTCGTAAACGGGGTTCCATAGACTTGTTGTCTGGGCATGCGGGTCACTGATGCCCGTGACGTGATGATAACTGGTGAAGTTCTGAGTCTGGCGTCTCATGGAATTTGAGTACATTCCGGTTTCTTTATCCAGCAGGTAACTCATGCAATCAATTAATTAATTAATTAACTCATCTGCACGCATGGTAATCCAAAAATTATAACCACAAATTCTGGTGAAATTCTTGGCTCGCCACCTTGTAAACTACGATGTACACACCTGTCGAGTAGTGTCTAGCTACACCTTTATAGTGTTGCTTGTTGGACAGGGTGACCGTTCGAAGGTATCTCCATGACGTCAAATGTACAACCAGGCGGTACTACCTTGTGTTAGCGTAGCCCCTTACATCAAGATTATTACTGTGGAGACATGTTGAGTCCTTTTTCAAAAGCGGTGTGTGTAGTGAATCATTTATTTCAGGAGCAGAAGAAGCCTTTGAGGCGAGGACATCACCATGGTTATTTAATGTACAAATCGATTCCTCAAATCAAAGCCAATAACTGTGCATTTGTTTATCTATGAGGTGGAGGGGATACTATATTTCCTCTAACAAATCTGACACACTGCACGTTACTTTTACAGTGACCATATGGGGGCATCAGATTGCTGCAACCTCGTCTCAGAGCATTTCGTATTCATATTATTCTGTATGTAAATCCGAGACACTCCATTTAATATGATATGTTTTGTATGGTATGTATTCATTTGTGGATGTCCATCACCAATATCATATGATATTTTACAAATTACAATTCATGTTAAATGTTTTGAAATTAGCAGTTGAGGGCGGGTGTGGGTAAACAATTGGCTGACCCACGCACTGCTACCAGACATGGCATGCAAGCATACAAACTGTGGTGAGGGACACCAACATGCTGCTGGGGTAAAGTACATAAAGATGTGATCTGGTGTCCTTTCTTCAGTTCTTGAAAAGTAACAATGCTTTTGGGGTTTAAATTAGCCTGCCATCTCTTCCTTTCATCTGACCCTTCTACTGAAGCAGCATTATTTCATGGCTGAATATACGGTTTCAGAGCTGGTCATGGGTTTCAGAGCTCAGCCACACTCAAGGTCCTAAACGACATCATAACCTCCATCGATAAGAGACATTACTGTGCAGCCGTATTCATCGACCTGGCCAAGGCTATTCAACCGATCACTGCCCGCACCTGCTCGCCCGTCCAGCATCACAACTCTGGACGGCTTTGACTTAGAATATGTAGACATCTACAAATACCTGGGTGTCTGGTTTGACTGTAAACTCTCCTTCCAGACTCACGTTAAGCATCTCCAATCCAATATCAAATCTAGAATAGGCTTCCTATATCGCAACAAAGCATCCTTCACTCATGCTGCCAAACATACCCTCGTAAAACTGACCATCCTACCGACCCTCGACTTCAGTGATGTCATCTATAAAATAGCCTCCAACACTCTACTCAACAAACTGGATGCAGTCTATCACAGTGCCATCCGTTTTGTTACCAAAGCCCCATACACTTCCCATCATTGCGACCTGTACGCTCTCATTTGTTGGCCCTCGCTTCATACTCGTCACCAAACCCACTGACTACAGGTTATCTACAAGTCTGCTAGGTAAAGCCCCACCTTATCTCAGCTCACTGGTCACCATAGCAGTACCCACTCGTAGCACGCGCTCCAGCAGGTATTTCTCACTGGTCACCCCCAAAGCCAATTCGTCCTTTGGTCGTTTCCTTCCAGTTCTCTGCTGCCAATGACTGGAGCTAACAGCAAAAATCTCTAAAGCTGGAGACTCATATCTCCCTCACTAGCTTTAAGCACCTGCTGTCAGAGCAGCTCACAGATCACTGCACATAGCCCATCTGTAAACAGCCCATCTATCTACCTACCTCATCCCCATACTGTATTTATTTATTTATCTTGCTCCTTTGCACCCCAGTATCTCTACTTGCACTTCCATCTTCTGCACATCTACCATTCCAGTGTTTAATTGCTATATTGTAATTACTTCACAACCATTTGCACTCACTGTATATAGACTTTGTGTTTCCTTTTGTTCTACTGTATTATTGACTGTATGTTTTGTTTACTCCATGTGTTACTCTGTGTTGTTGTCTGTTCACACTGCTATGCTTTATCTTGGCCAGGTCACAGTTGTAAATGAGAACTTGTTCTCAACTAGCCTACCTGGTTAAATAAAGGTGAAATAAAAAATACATATGTCACCTTTTTTATAATCCACCTCTACGCAGACAACGTAGAAAAGTTTGTAAAAAAGGGTCTGATTCTTATTTCTGGCACAGAGGGAGAGTCACTCTAAATCAGTTGTCATCCAGCAATACACTACTCCGCTGGTAAAAAGACACCCTCCATTTGAATTCAGGAAGTTTAAGCATTTAATAAATATTGAAGTCTATATCTAAATCGACGTCCATTAGAGCCAATCTACGTTTAGCACCAGCCAAGTGAACGCTAAAGGTTGAGATACTGTTACAATACTAATAAATCCTCCAGCCAAACCTACCTCTCAGCGCCCTATAGCCCTGATGTTCATCAGAATGTGATGAGACATGCAGTAGCTGGCACCCATGCAGATAGAATTCTGCTCATAGCTCACATTAATGCCATTTCTCTACCATCAGTAATTAGAGCATAAATGTAGAGCTTTTTTGAAGAGTGTGTTTTCAGTGCAGGTGCCTTGTGGGACTGTGTAGGACCACACATATCTTGTTTCGTTGCTGCAAACCAGACAGACAGACAAATGGAAAGACGAATGCTAAGCACACTCACACGCACACAACAGACACATCTGTCAATTACACAACCCACGACGCAGATTCCAGACATAAACTTTGAGCAAAACCCACTGTCTGAGTTCTATGTAAGTCTAAAACTCTGTCATAGCTCCTTTAAAAATGTCTCTCTCCGTCATCTGCAGAGAAGTTACAAACCACAAAACTCTTTAAATAGAACACACATAGACAACTGATTTAGAGTGACTCTCCCTCTGTGCCAGAAATAAGAATGAGACCCTTTTTACTAACCCATTAATCTGCCTATATTTCTCAAATTAAAGAGTAAATGTAATTATCCCTGTGGTTAACTGTAGTAGTCCCACATTAACAGTGTATATAATCTCAGTACTGTACATCTTGTAGACACAAAATCTAATCCTAATCAAATCCAAGTTTATTTGTTGCGTATACAGTTTAGTAGATTTTATAGTGGGTGCAGCAAATGTTACTAGCTCCTAACAGTGCATTAAAATGCTTGTGTTACTAGCGCCTAACAGTGCATTAAAATGCTTGTGTTACTAGCTCCTAACAGTGCAGTCAAATGCTTGTGTTACTAGCGCCTAAGAGTGCAGTAAAATGCTTGTGTTACTAGCGCCTAACAGTGCAGTAAAATACTTGTGTTACTAGCGCCTAACAGTGCAGTAAAATGCTTGTGTTACTAGCGCCTAACAGTGCAGTAAAATGCTTGTGTTACTAGCGCCTAACAGTGCAGTAAAATGCTTGTGTTACTAGCGCCTAACAGTGCAGTAAAATGCTTGTGTTACTAGCACCTAACAGTGCAGTAAAATGCTTGTGTTATTAGCGCCTAACAGTGCATTAAAATGCTTGTGTTACTAGCTCCTAACAGTGCAGTAAAATGCTTGTGTTACTAGCGCCTAACAGTGCAGTAAAATGCTTGTGTTACTAGCTCCTAACAGTGCAGTAAAATGCTTGTGTTACTAGCTCCTAACAGTGCAGTAAAATGCTTGTGTTACTAGCTCCTAACAGTGCAGTAAAATGCTTGTGTTACTAGCGCCTAACAGTGCAGTAAAATGCTTGTGTTACTAGCGCCTAACAGTGCAGTAAAATGCTTGTGTTACTAGCGCCTAACAGTATATAAATATGCAGTGTGTGTAAACTGTAACAAAGATGCAATGTACAAAGTGTAGCAACAGGAAGTTTGTTTTGTAGCCTAGTACAAAAGTGTAGCTTTTTTAAATGTTATTTTACAAAGTATGGCTGGGTAAGTAACTGAAGACTTCTAGCCTCTGTGGGCCACTTGTGAGAGCGTTACACGTGTCAGAAGCACTGCCTCTGGGCGGTAATGAGCTGTAATGGGTCCCCAGGCAGATCCAAAGCTTTGATGTTCCCGAGCCTCTGTCTGGAATGAAGGATAAAGTGTGGACTCAAGTCACAGCTGCAGACAACCTGTGGCCTACAGGGCCGATAGTATGTTGTGTTACTAGACCTATAGGACCTTGTTATATACTGTCCCAGTCAAAAGTTTGGACAAACTCATTCAAGGGCTTTTCTTCATTTTTACTATTTTTTACATTGTAGAATAATAGTGAATACATCTAAACTATGTAATAACACACATGGAATGATGTATTAACCAACATAACTTTAAACAACAAAATATATTAAAACATTTTGATTCAAAGTAGCCACCCTTTGCAAAGTAGCCACCCTTTGCCTTGGTGACAGATTTGCACTCTCTTGGCATTCCCTCAACCAGCTTTACCTGGAAGGCTTTTCCAGTCTTGAAGGAGTTCCCACATATGCTGAGCACTTGCTGACTGCATTCTCTTCACTCTGTGGTCCAACTCATCCCAAACCATCTCAATTGGGTTGAGGTAGGGTGATTGTGGAGGCCAGGTCATCTAATGCAGCACTCCATCACTCTCCTTCTTGGTCAAATAGCCCTTACAGAGTCTGGAGGTGTGTTGGGTCATTGTCCTGTTGAAAAACAAATGATAGTCCCACTAAGCTCAAACCAGATGAGATGGCGTATCCCTGTAGAATGCTGTAGAAGCCAGGCTGGTTAAGTGTGCCTTAAATTCTAAATAAATCACAGAAAGTGTCACCAACAAAGCACCCCCATACCATTACACCTCCTCCTCCATGCTTCACGGTGGAAACCACACAAGCGGAGATAGTCTGTTCACCTACTCTGCATCTCACAAAGACACGCTGTCTAATTTGGACTCATCAGACCAAAAGACAGATTTCCACCACTCTAATGAAGTTATCATCTGCAGCAGAGGTAACTTTGGGTCTTCTTTTCCTCTGAGGGTCCTCATGACAGCCAGTTTCATCAAATCAAATGTATTATAAAGCCCTTCTTACATCAGCTGATATCTCAAAGTGCTGTACAGAAGCCCAGCCTAAAACCCCAAACAGCAAGCAATGCAGGTGTAGAAGCACAGTGGCTAGGAAAAACTCTCTAGAAAGGCCAGAACCTAGGAAGAAACCTAGAGAGGAACCAGGCTATGGGGGTGGCCAGTCCTCTTCTGGCTGTGCCAGGTGGAGATTATAACAGAACATGGCCAAGATGTTCAAATGTTCATAGATGACCAGCAGGGTCAAATAATAATAATCACAGTGGTTGTCGAGGGTGCAACAGGTCAGCACCTTAGGAGTACATGTCAGTTGGCTTTTCATAGCCACAGATCATTCAGAGTATCTCTACCGCTCCTGCTGTCTCTAGAGAGTTGAAAACAGCAGGTCTAGGACAGGTACCACGTCCGGTGAACAGGTCAGGGTTCCATAGCCGCAGGCAGAACAGTTGAAACTGGAGCAGCAGCACGGCCAGGTGGACTGGGGACAGCAAGGAGTCATCAGGCCAGGTAGTCCTGGGGCATGGTCCTCCTCCTCCGAAAGAAAGAAAGAAGAAAGAAAGAAAGAAAGAAAGAAAGAAAGAAAGAAAGAAAGAAAGAAAGAAAGAAAGAAAGAAAGAAAGTGAGAGAGAATTAGAGAGAGAATTAGAGAGAGCATACTTCAATTCACACAGGACACCGGATAAGACAAGAGAAATACTCCAGATATAACAGACTGACCCTAGCCCCATGACACATAAACTACTGCAGCATAAATACTGGAGGCTGAGACAAGAGACACTGTGGCCCTATCCGACTACACCCCCGGACAGGGCCAAACAGGCAGGATATAACCTCACCCACTTTGCCAAAGCACAGCCCCCACACCACTAGATGGATATCTTCAGCCACCAACTTACCATCCTGAGACAAGGCCCAGTATAGCCCACAAAGATCTCCGCCACGTGACAACCCAAGGGGGGGACGCCAACCCAGACAGGAAGATCACGTCAGTGACTCAACCCACTCAAGTGACGCACCCCTCCTAGGGACGGCATGGAAGAGCACCAGTAACCCAGTAACTCAGCCCCTGTAATAGGGTTAGAGGCAGAAAATCTCAGTGGAGAGAGGGGAACCGGCCAGGCAGAGACAGCAAGGGCAGTTCGTTGCTCCAGAGCCTTTCCGTTCACCTTCACACTCCTGGACCAGACTACACTCAATCATATGACCCACTGAAGAGATGAGTCTTCAGTAAACTTAAAAGTTGAGACCGAGTCTAACTCTCTCACATGGGTCGGCAGACCATTCCATAAAAATGGAGCTCTATTGGAGAAAGCCCTGCCTCCAGCTGTTTGCTTAGAAATTCTAGGGATAATTAGGAGGCCTGCGTCTTGTGGAGCAAGCCCATGTAATGTTTGTAGGTTAGCAGTAAAACCTTGAAATCAGCCCTTGCCTTAACAGGAAGCCAGTGTAGGGAGGCTAGCACTGGAGTAATATGATCACATTTTTTGGTTGTAGTCAGGATTCTAGAAGCCGTATTTAGCAGTAACTGAATATTATTTAGTGCTTTATCCGGGTAGCCGGAAAGTAGAGCATTGCAGTAGTCTAACCTAGAAGTAAGAAAAGCATGGATTCATTTTTCTGCATCATTTTTGGACAGAAATCTTCTGAATTTTGCAATGTTACGTAGATGGAAAAAAAGCTTTTTAAGCTTTGGGGGTTCCGATATCCTTTTACAATAAAAATCACAGTACTTATCCTTGATATTATACCAACTATGAGGGAATGTAATCTCGCTGAGACCTACTTCCCAGACATCTGATAACTCTATAGGCTTTGGAAAATGGGTTGTATAATTCGAACTGTGGTTATTCATATATATATATCAGTGCCTTGCGAAAGTATTCGGCCCCCTTGAACTTTGTGACCTTTTGTCACATTTCAGGCTTCAAACATAAAGATATAAAACTGTATTTTTTGTGAAGAATCAACAACAAGTGGGACACAATCGTGAAGTGGAACGACATTTATTGGATATTTCAAACTTTTTTAACAAATCAAAAACTGAAAAATTGGGCGTGCAAAATTATTCAGCCCCCTGAAGTTAATACTTTGTAGCGCCACCTTTTGCTGCGATTACAGCTGTAAGTCGCGTATGTCTCTATCAGTTTTGCACATCGAGAGACTGAAATGTTTTAACACCAATAAACCCACCCGTTTAAAAATGTATTTAGTGTATGTCAATCTAGAAAACAGGCATCTAAAATAAATTACAATTCCGAAAACATACATGTGTCTTATATCACTTTAAAGGTAATCTTGTTGTTAATCCCACCAAGGTGTCCGATTTCAAATAGGCTTTTCAGCGTAAGCACTACCAACGATTATGTTACGTCTCCACCAAACCACAATAAGCACAGCCATTTTCCAGCGAAATATAGCATTCACAAAAAGCAGAAATAAAGATTAATTCTATCACTAACCTTGAATTTTCTTCATCAGATGACACTCATAGGACTTCATGTTACACAATACATGCATGTTTTGTTTGATAAAGTTCATATTTATATAAAAAAATCGGAGTTAGATTCACTAGTTCCAAAAACATCAAGTGATTTTGCATAGCCACATCGTTTCAACAGAAATACTCATCATAAATGTAGATGATAATACAAGTTATACACATGGAATTATAGATATACCTCTCCTTAATGCAACCGCTGTGTCAGATTTCAAAAAAAGTTTACGGAAAAAGCAACAAATGCAATAATCTGAGACGGCGCTCAGAACAGAAGCCAAATTAGCCGTCATCTTGGAGTCAACAGAAACCAGAAAATACATGATAAATGTTTCCTTACCTTTGATGAACGTCATCAGAATGCAGTCCTAGGAATCCTGTTCGAAAATGTCACTATAGTCACTATAACGTGACAAAATGTCAAAAAGTTTCGTAACAGTCAGTAGAAACATGTCAAACGATGTACTGAATCAATCTTTAGATCGTTGTTTACATATATCTTGAATAACGTTCCAACCGGAGAATTAGAATGACTTCAGATGACCGGTGGAACGCAGGTGCTTCCCCTGTGAACGCGCATAGTGAATGCATGGTCAACTCGAGGCAGTGGTGACTATTTCCTGTGTCATTCGACCCCCCTTCTCATTAGAGTCATCAGACAAAGTTCTATTGACTGTTGACATCTAGTGGTAGGCGTAGGAAGTGAAAACTAATCCATATCTCGCTGTAATTTCAATGAGAGCTTGGTTGAAGATCTGTCACCCCCAGAAAAAAAAGGAAGTGGAATTTCTCAGGTTTTTGCCTGCTATATGAGTTTAGTTATACTCACAGACAAAATGCAAACAGTTTTAGAAACTTCAGAGTGTTTTCTATCCAATACTACTAATAATATGCATATATTAGCAACTGAGACTGAGGAGCTGGCCGTTTACAATGGGCACCTTTTTATCCAAGCTACTCAATACTGCCCCTGCAGCCATAAAAAGTGAACAAATTATAGTTGGGGCAAGTCGGTTAGGACATCTATTTTGTGCAGAAGTTTACATACACCTTGGAAAATTCCTGAAAATGTTGTCATTGCTTTAGAAGCTTCTGTTAGGCTAATTGACATAATTTGAGTCAATTGGAGGTGTACCTGTGGATGTATTTCAAGGCCTAACTTCAAACTCAGTGCCTCTTTGGATGACATCATGGGAAAATCAAAAGAAATCAGCCAAGACCTCATTAAAAAAATGGTAGACCTCCAAGTCTGGTTCATCCTTGGGAGCAATTTCCAAACGCCTGAAGGTACCACGTTCATCTTTACAAACAATAGTACGCAAGTATAAACACCATAGGACCACACAGCCGTCATACGACTCAGGAAGGAGACGCGTTCTATCTCCTAGAGATGACTTTGGTGAGAAGAGTGCAAATCAATCGCAGAACAACAGCAAAGGACCTTGTGAAGACACTGGAGGAAACAGGTACAAAAGTATCTATATCCACAGTAAAACGAGACCTATATTGAGATAACCTGAAAGGCCCCTCAGCAATGAAGAAGCCACTGCTCCAAAACCGGCATAAAAAAAGCCAGACTATGGTTTGCAACTGCACATGCGGACAAAGATCGTACTTTTTGGAGAAATGTCCTCTGGTCTGATACAAAAATAGAACTGTTTGGCCATAATGACTATTGTTTTGTTTGGAGGAAAAAGGGGTAGGCTTGCAGGCCGAAGAACGCCATCCCAAACCGTGAAGCACTGGTATGGCAGCATCATGTTGTGGGGGTGCTTTGCTGCAGGAGGGACTGGTGCACTTCACAAAATAGATGGCATCATGAGGAAAGGAAAATTATGTGGATATATTGAAGTAACATTTCAAGACATTAGTCAGGAAGTTAAAGCTTGGTCGCAAATTGGTCTTCCAAATGGACAATGACCCCAAGCATACTTCAAAAGTTGTGGTAAAATGGCTTAAGGACAACAAAGTCAAGGTATTGGAGTGGCCATCACAAAGCCTGGACCTCAATCCTATAGAACATTTGTGGACAGAACTGAAAAAGTGTGTGCAAGCAAGGAGGCCTACAAACTTGACTCAGTTACACCAGCTCCTGTCAGGAGAAATGGAAGGCTACCCGAAACGTTTGACCCAAGGTAAACAATTTAAATGCAATGCTACCAAATACTAATTGAGTGTATGTAAACTTCTGACCCACTGGGAATGTGATGAAAGGAATAAAAGCTTAAATAAATCATTCTCGATATTATTATTCTAACATTTCACATTCTTAAAATAAAGTGGTGATCCGAACTGACCTAAAACAGGGAATTTTTACTATGATTAAATTTCAGGAATTGTGAAAACTGAGTTTAAATGTATTTTGCTACGGTGTATGTAAACCTCCGACTTCAACTGTACTATATCAAATACAATTCCATTGCATTTCTAGAGACAACGGAATTGTCCGGTTGAAACATTATTGAAGATTTATGATAAAAACATCCTAAAGATTGATTCTATACATCGTTTGACATGTTTCTACGAACTGTAATATAACTTTTTGGATTTTTTGTCTGAACTGTCGTCTGGACTTGCCCGCGCCTCCTGAGTTTGGATTTGTGAACTAAACACGCGAACAAACAGGAGGAATTTGGACATAAATTATGGACTTTATCGAACAAAACAAACATTTATTGTGGAACTGGGGTTCCTGGGAGTGCATTCCGATCAAGATCATCAAAAGTAAGTGAATATTTATAACGCTATTTCTGACTTTTCTGACACCTCTCCTTCTTTGGAAAATGGCTGTATTGGTTTCTGTGACTAGCGCTGACATAACATAATCGCAAGGTTTGCTTTCGCCGTAAAGCCTTTTTGAAATCTGATACAGCGATTGCAGTAAGGAGAAGTTCATCTATATTTTCATGCATAACACTTCTATCTTTTATCAATGTTTATTATGAGTATTTCTGTAATTTGATGTGCCTCTCTGCACTTTCACCGAATGTTTGTTTGAGACAATGCATTTCTGAACATAACACACCAATTTCAAATGAGGTTTTTGGACATGAAGATGAACTTTATCGAACAAAACACACATTTATTGTGTAACATGAAGTCCTGTGAGTGCCATCTGATGAAGATCATCAAAGGTTAATAATTAATTTAATCGCTATATCTGTCTTTTGTGACACCCCTCCTTGACTGGAAAATGACTGTATGGTTTTCTGTGACTAGGTGCTTTTCTAACATAATCGTTTGGTGTGCTTTCGTCATAAAGCCTATTTGAAATCGGACACTGTGGTTGGATTTACAATAAGTTTATCTTTAAAATGGTGTTAAATACTTGTATGTTTGAGGAATTTTAATTCTGGGATTTCTGTTGTTCTGAATTTGGTGCCCTGCAATTTCACTGGATGTGTAACGGCAGATTTTCTCCTCTTCCTCTGAAGAGGTGAAACAAGGATCGGACCAATACGCAGCGTGGTAGGTGTCCATGGTTTTTAATAAGAAAACTAAACATGAACACAAATACAAAATAACAAATGTGGCAAAACCGAAACAGTCCTATCTGGCGCAGAGAACACAAAGATAGGAAACAACCACCCACAAATCCCAACACAAAACAGGCTACCTAAATATGGTTTCCAATCAGAGACAATGACTGACACCTGCCTCTGATTGAGAACCATATCAGGCCAAACATAGAAATAGACAAACTAGACACACAACATAGAATGCCCACCCAGCTCACGTCCTGACCAACACTAAAACAAGGAAAACACACAAGAACTATGGTCAGAACGTGACAGGCTGTTGGCGAGGTGGGACGCTTGCGTCCCACATATCCCAGATAGGTTTTAGAGTAGGTGGGGACTACAGCCTGGGACCGCGACAGGTTGAAGATGTCAGAGAAGACACCCATGACCTGATCAGCACACACTCTGAGGACGAGGCCAGGGATGTCATCTGGGCAGGTGGCTTCCTGAGTATTCACTCGTGAGAGTTCTCTTCACGTCAGCCTCGGAGAGCAAAAGCACCTAGTCGTCTGGAGCAGCAAGAGTCTTCCTGAATAGTTTGGCATTGTCTGCCTTGAAGAGAGCACAGAATGTATTAAGCTTGTCTAGGAGAGTAGCTTCGGTGGGCACCGCACAGCTGGAATTTCTTTGTAGTCTGTGATAGTCTGTAGTCCTTGCCACATGCGATGCGAGTCTGAATTGTCGAACATCAATTAAAGTTTGAGTCTCTATTGTGTTTGTGGAACTCGTACCTGCTTGCCTTGTACGCCTCGCACGCCACCGAGTCATCAGGGTTTGTTCTGCTGACATCGACGCTACAGTTCAGGCTCTCAGCATTGAACAGATATCTATGTTCATCCAGGGTTTTTGTTTTGGATATGTCTGGATTGTTATTGTGGGTTCAAATTAATCAACACATTTCCTAAAGAAGCCTGTGACTGACGATGTATATTCCTCAATGTTGATGGTTGAATAATTCTTTGAACAAATAATTCAATCAGTATTCTCAAAACAATCCTGCAGCAGTGAGTCTGCCTCCTCTGTCCAGCCTCTCACTATTCTCTGTGTCGGTGGCTCCCTCTTGAGTTGCTGCTTGTAGGTGGAGAGTAGGAACAGAGAGACATGATCTGATTGGCCGAAGTGGGGGCGGGGAAATGCAGTAGATGTAGTAGATGTTGTCTTTCGTGTTACAGTAGATGTGTCTTTAGTTTTGTAGTAGATGTTGTCTTTCGTGTTACAGTAGATGTGTCTTTAGTGTTACAGTAGATGTGTCTTTAGTGTTACAGTAGATGTGTATTTGTGTTACAGTAGATGTGTATTTAGTGTTACTGTAGATGTGTCTTTAGTGTTACTGTAGATGTGTTTTTAGTGTTACAGTAGATGTGTATTTAGTGTTGTAGTAGATGTGTCTTTAGTGTTAGAGTAGATGTGTCTTTAGTGTTGTAGTGGATGTTGTCTTTAGTGTCACAGTAGATGTAGGAGTTGCAGTAGCAATGGGCAATATCACCATTGATGATTTGGTAGTGTCAGTTGTGCAGTGATCTGTGCTAAGTTTATACTGCACAATGTATTCACTTCTGGCTGTAGAGAACGAGACAATATCTCGTCTAAAGTATTACACTAGTTTACTGTTGCAGTGGTATTAGACTGTGAGGAGGGTCCCACTCTGCTCTGAGCCGGTCCTGTTCTGAAGACTGTGCTGTTGTTCCCTCTTAACTCCCTGGGTTGTGTTGTAACTGCCCTCCTATCTAATAACTACTGGGCCCTCTACATCCCTCTAATTAGTGCTGCTGGGCCTTCACATTGACTCACACAATTACACGAGAGTGTGTGCACGGTCCAATTTACCCCCTGCCCCCTCATCTCTCCCTCTCTGTCCCCCCCCCCCCCCCGTTCTCTCTCATGGGGCCCTCTCTTGCTAACAAAAAGAAAGTCCTTAGTCAGCTGCTGGCTGGCGGTATGAATCTTCAGGCCATCCGCTCATATGCTGGGAAAGGAGAAATTAGGAAGACGGCCAAGATTGAAAACAGACATGGGCACTCTGGTGTGGAGGGGTTAGAGAGAGAGAGAGAGAAGAGCAGGGCTGTGACGGTCATAACATTTTGGATGATGGTAATTGGTCAGCTAAATGACAGTGGTCACTGTCATAACCGTTCAAATTGCAACAACAAAATTGTTATTTAAAAATAAATTAAGACGCACATTTTCTCCTCTCTTCCGCTCCTGACTCCATGCGCAGCCATAGAAATAGAATGAATAGAATGGGCGTCCAATCAAGTCAATGATGTCATAATGGGGGGACTGGCGGCCATTGAGATGAGCAAAGCAGGAAGTAAAAGCAGGAAGTTTACCCATCAATATGGTTCCACGGTAGATGGTCAAGTCAGTGTGTAACCAGGGTAGCTGTTGCTTTAAGCTACCCTGAGTTGTTGTACATGCAAGCCTATAACTGCACAGGATTATTTTCAGCGTCAAACCAATCAGAGCGCAGAATGTTTTCCCAGCCCCTCGAGCGGCTAGCACATAAGTTAGCAGCATGCCAGGCTGACAGCACATTGCTGACGGGCAGATTTTCTTCTCGTTCACCGATTCGTAATGACAGAAAACAAATGATTTCGCTACCTGTGTAGCTTCTGTCAACTTGCTTCTGAAACTGAATGTGTTTTGTGCATAATCCGCTTTTTACTCAAGCCTCCGATCCATCCTGTTGCCAATTTAACATGAATAGCCCATAGCCTATAGATGATTGTCTTATCCACTGTTTTCATAAAAGAAAACCAATACAAATGTTCGTCAGTGTTTGGTTACTCGTTTCATAGTTCAACTTGATAGAAATAAGTAGAACTTCATATCATTCACATCTTTTTGCAGCCTGGGGTCCCTCTTCATGGGCCCCTGTGGCACAGAACACATCTTCTGATCTGAGGGGTGGAGTCTTTGTTTACAGGCCCCGTGGGAAAGTTGGCGAAAGCTCCACCTCTTAGTGATCACCTAGGTGACTCAGTGATCAAGTCTCAGTGGCAAGGGGTCAAAGAGAAACGCCTACAGAGAGTACCTCAGGAAGAGACAAAACATTCCTATGAGGGAAGTTGTTATCTCCTTATACCATTACGCTGTTATAACAAAACAAATATATATTCTGAAGTAATGGAAAGATAAAAGGGTGCATGGGTTAGTATCCACATTAATGACAACATAGAGCTCAAGTCAAGTTTTTCAGTTGTCTATGCTTGTGAAGTTCAGGTACATTTCTATAGACGAGTTGTTAAATAGGTTCTGTATTCCCTAGATTGTTAATATCAATGACACAAATATACATGAATTTACCCTCTGTGCCAGTTCCACCCCTTTCTGTTCCAATTCGCTCTCTCAGACAAGGCACACACCTTGTGAAGGCCTCCCTTAACAGGGAGTAGGGAGGTGCAGGTTGTAAGGGATAGTTTCGGTCCAGGGGAATGCAGGTAGCTGGTTTCTGTATGGGATTGCTGCAGTGGAACATCGCATTGTAATGTTATTTTGTTTTGCAGGCAGACGCCAATACCAGTATTGCAGAATTCATCAAGCAGATGGTGTTGGACAAAACCTCAAGGGGATACAAAGGTTGTGGTCCCCCCCCCCCCCCCCTCAATGGTTTGGCAAATCGTGGGGAAATCCCATGCACTCCAAACAGTTAACAAAACCACCAAAACAGTTATGGTCAAATGGCTTTTTGTATAGTAAAGAAACCAAAGTAGGCTAGAATAGGGTTTGCTGACAGAATAAGGGCAGCCCATGTGTGGTGGCATTGTAGTTTACCATCTTGATGGTGTTGGGGAAAGAGGAAGGCATTTCCAAAAGGAGGCAGTAACAGCCCTCAGCCAGAGAAAGGAGGTGGTTAGTGGGAGCGTACCTATGACCACACAGTACACAAGATAAAACTAGCTGACCACCCCCAACAACATATAAGCTCATCGCTTAGGGGATGTCACTACACCCCCAGTGTAGCATGAGACATCAGGGGTGCGACCTGAGTTGATCCTGTCTCAGCCTCCAGTATTTATGCTGCAGTAGTTTATGTGTCGGGGGGCTAGGGTCAGTTTGTTATATCTGGAGTACTTCTCCTGTCCTATTCGGTGTCCTGTGTGAATCTAAGTGTGCGTTCTCTAATTCTCTCCTTCTCTCTTTCTCTCTCTCGGAGGACCTGAGCCCTAGGACCATGCCCCAGGACTACCTGACATGATGACTCCTTGCTGTCCCCAGTCCACCTGGCTGTGCTGCTGCTCCAGTTTCAACTGTTCTGCCTTATTATTATTCGACCATGCTGATCATTTATGAACATTTGAACATCTTGGCCATGTTCTGTTATAATCTCCACCCGGCACAGCCAGAAGAGGACTGGCCATCCCACATATGCTCTCTCTAATTCTCTCTTTCTTTCTCTCTCTCGGAGGACCTGAGCCCTAGGACCATGCCCCAGGAATACCTGACATGATGACTCCTTGCTGTCCCCAGTCCACCTGACTGTGCTGCTGCTCCAGTTTCAACTATTCTGCCTTATTATTATTCGACAATGCTGGTCATTTATGAACATTTGAACATCTTGACCATGTTTTGTTATAATCTCCACCCGGCACAGCCAGAAGAGGACTGGCCACCCCACATAGCCTGGTTCCTCTCTAGGTTTCTTCCTAGGTTTTGGCCTTTCTAGGGAGTTTTTCCTAGCCACCGTGCTTCTTCACCTGCATTGCTTGCTGTTTGGGGTTTTAGGCTGGGTTTCTGTACAGCACTTTGAGATATCAGCTGATGTACGAAGGGCTATATAAAATAAATTTGATTGATTTGAAATTTGATTTGATCTCCCCCACCGCATGTTCCTCACATTATGCCAAACTAATTGTGTAAAACTGTAATTCTGCACATCATATCCCTCTCCAGAAACAACCCCTAACCCCTGGTCACTTTATATTCAGGCAAAATAATTAGACAGGACATGTAGGGCTTTGTAATCGTTGGTATCAGTGGCAGATTTAGGCATAGGCGACATGCGCAGACACCCAGGGCGACCTCTCGTCGGGGACAGCATGGTTCACCCTCACAAAAAAAAAATATATATATATTCGTATATGGTTACATTTGTGCAATCAGTTTTCTATCGCTCATTTGCACATCACGTCAATGATATCATGTCACCATGTGGGACCATGGGTCCATTAACCTTGTCGGAGTGTTGTGAGCTAGGAGGGCTATTGCCTGGGAAGGTCTCCAACTCAGAAGTACGTGATGGGGAGGGGGCCGGGTTTAGGTTGACCTCAGATCTCCCCACTGGATGCCCGAGGTAGGGGGAGCGGGAGAATCTATCAAATAGCGCACCTCTAACTTTGTGCAACTAATGCAATTAGTAATGCAATTAGTTGTGCAATTTAGTTTGTGTGTTACTTGTTTGAAGTGCAATAGTGTAATAATCTGGTTCTCTTCTTTATAAGTGTGTTATTCTATTTGTGTATTTGTGTGATATAGGATTTGTGCAATTTTGTTTTATTTGTGGGGTTTTTGTATTTATTTGTATTTATATACTACAATTAGTTTATATTTGTCTTTGTTTCTTCTTTTTGATATTTATGAGTCTTATTTTTGTATATATTTTTATATTTACATTGTTTTAAATGTTATGATTATTTATTTGTGCTGATCCAAATGTCAGTGACAGTTTTGGGCTGAAGAGGGGGAGTTCGCCCAGGGAGCCATACCAACTTCAACCTCCACTGGTTGGTATCCGTTATGTGAAAGTAAATGCAATTAGGTGATAATCTGGTCATGTATTCATAAAGCATTGCATAGTAGGTGTGATGATCCAGGATCATGGCTCCCTGTCCATGTATTCATTATGATACAAAAGGCATAACTGACAGCAGGCTGTTGTTTTGTTGTGTTGTTTCCTGTAAAGCGTACTATTGAGCTATTTTGGTTGCCATTTCTTCTTTCCTTTTCAAGTGTAGAAGAGGGCCTACTGAAACTGACAAAAGTTTCAGAAGAGTGGGATGCAATGCCTATCTCCTTTACTCTGCAGTCCAGGCCAGACTTCATGGTTGTTATAGAGAGGCTGTATGACATCCACAACGGCCATGATCCCTCAGATTCCCAAGATCAACACTGTGGCAGATCCACCCTATCTTGAGGAAGGAAATTCAGAGCTGGCTGCGTATTAGGGTAACACCGTCAGTGATTCGGGTACTTTCACAGCATTTGCCAAGGCACACAGGCTCATGTACTTATAATTGCACATTGTTGTCACACCACAATGAAATCTGGGAGAGGACTGTGGATCTGTCTCTGTCCGTTCATACATAAGTCACACTCGATCATTCGTGTGGGACGACATGTTTACTGTTGCTTTGTTTAGGTGTCATTTAAATGGAGTCAGCTATGTTTTATGTATAATATTAGAAATAATTCAGTTCTATACGAGCACCCTCTCCGAAAATCACTTTTCCCAGAGAATTAACAAGTGGAAAAATACCAGTCAAAGTACCAGTCAAAAGTTTGGACGCACATACTCACTCATTCAAGGGTTTGTCTTTATTTTTACTTTTTGCTACGTTGTAGAATAATAGAAAAGACATCAACACTATGAAATAACACATATGGAATCACGTAGTAACCAAAAAAGTGTTAACAAGTCAACATTTATTTTTATTTTGAGAGTCTTCACAACAGCCACCTTTTGCCTTGATGACAGCTTTGCACACTCTTGGCATTCTCTCAAACAGCTTCATGAGTTAGTCACCTGGAATGCATTTCAATTAACAGGTGTGCCTTGTTAAAAGTTAATTTGTAGAATGTATTTCATTCTTAATGCGTTTGAGCCAATCAGTTGTGCTGTGACCAAGTCCATCATTACTTTAAGACATGAAGGTCAGTCAATAGGGAAAATGACAAAACTTTCTTCAAGTGCAGTCGCAAAAACTATCAAGCACTATGGTGTAACAACAGAGATACCTCTGCTGCAGAGGAGAAGTTCATGAGAGTTACCAGCCTCAGAAATTGCAGCCCAAATAAATGCTTCACAGAGTTCAAGTAACAGACACATCTCAACATCAATTGTTCAGAGAAGACTGCATGAATCAGGCCTTCATGGTAGAATTGCTGCAAAGAAACCACTACTAAAGGACACCAATAATAATAAGAGACTTTCTTGGCCCAAGAAACACAGCAATGGACATGAGACTGGTGGAAATCTGTCCTTTGGTCTGATGAGTCCAAATTTTAGATTTTTGGTTCCAACCGCTGTTTCTTTGTGAGACGCAGAGTCAGCTGTTGGCCAAAGCACATCATGACAAGAGGGATATCACAACGCCACAAAATGTGAAACCTGTTGGCCAAAGCACATCACGACAAGAGGGATATCACAACGCCACATAGTGTGAAACTTGTTTGCCAAAGCACATCACGACAAGAGGGATATCACAACACCACATATTGAAAAAAACTATGAAACACATTATAAAAGCAGGCACAAGGGACAAAGTACCCGCTGGGCAAAAAGTTGTTGAATCAATGTTGTTTCCACCTAATTTAAACCAAAAAAATCTATGTGATGTTGAATCAACGTGGAAAACCAATTGGATTTGCAAAAAGCAACCAACGTCAGGTCATTATGTATTTTCACCAACGACACGGCCTTCTGTTGAAGCCTTCTGTTGGTTTCACGTTGAGTTCACATTGACAACTCAACCAAATGTAAATCAAAACTCGACGTTGAACTGACATCTGTGGGAAGTGGGAAGGCAGCAAGATAAAACTGAAAAGACGACAGAGAGGCATAACAGACCAAGAACCATGTTACATCCAGAATAACTCTGATGCCGCTGCTATCAATCCACACAGAGAGACATATTCAGTTATACCTTTCTCCTCTGGGGTCTTTTTTTTCTATGACCAAGATCTTTTGAAACACCAATTGAAAAAAATGGTGTCACAGCAAAAAGTAAGATAAATAAATAAATATCCATTAGAAAATTTGCAAAACTGTCAGTGAAAATAGCCATTAATCTGAGCACCATGTGGTGACCGAAGGACTACTACTACCATACTCTCAGGTAGTTGCAGAGGGCTGTGTCTGACATCTTCTCTGGCCCATCAGTACGCTTCTTAATCTCCTCCAACTGATGTCCTTTTTTTACCCATAATCCTCAGAACCCTTATCACGTGAATGCCTTCAAAAGATAAGTCAAATCATTTAAATCCACAGTAGCTGTGCTGCTTTTCTGGCAACCCGTAGCGTACAGTATTAATCTCTACTATTCGTAAGGGATAAACGCAGACCCTCTGTACATCATCTGGAAATAATGGACAACATAGTAGGGACGACACGCCGTATGTTTTAGGTATTCAAAGCCCTGCAACAGACTAACCTCCTGTCCAGGGGGTGTATTTGTACGTCAAGCTGCCTCACACCACAGAAACAGGAGATAGGGCTGTCTTTAGATAATGTATTGGGTAGAGACATCTACATACATGCACTCCTCTCTGCATCCTCTGTCAGCTGATTCATCTCCTGATCCGTATGTTCTCTGCAGTTAAAACACGTCCTTGGTCACCAGTAAATCAGGGTTTCTTATTATACCTGGTTTTGGAGATGTTTGAACATGTTGTTCCAGCCCAGTAGTAACACATTGATACGCCAATCAAGGGCTTGATAATTAGTTCATTCTAAGCTTGTCAGGCGTATTAGTGGCAGTGATTAGCTAGAATTAAAATGCACACATACACACATTACGAACTCTCTCTCCAACGCTCCCCTGTACCTCTCTCTGTGACAGTCCTAGCATATCATATCTAGCTAGCTAGTTAGCTAGCTGTATGTTCTAGTTAGCTAGATAGTTAAAACATTCATGGTTATCAAACCGTCAAGCCAGTATGGTGGAAAAATTATTGGAAACATTTCCCTTTTGGACCACTAGGTTTTATGGGTATTATGACACCTCCAGTGTGGGGATCTATTGCGAGTGTACCCATGCGTTTACCAGTCAAATTGTCAGGGTTAGCGCTTCCAATTCTATTCATTCTATTTTGATGTGTGCTGCTGCTGCAAGAGCAACAACGTTTCATAATGTTGTTGAGTCCATGCTACTGCAGAAACAGACTCAACCGCACGCATGCCCGGCCACCCCGTCTTCTTTCCATTTTAAAACGGTTATTTTTATGACGATGCGAGAGAGAGCGAGATACAGAAAGAAACAGAGGGAGGGGGGTGAGATGAAGAGAGGGAAGGTGTGACTGTAAGAGAGAGACATTCTTTCAAGTTGAAAACAGAGCTCCTATGCACCATATGCACCTATGCACTCTCTCTTTCATACTTTATGCAGATGGAGTGATTATTACAGAAAGTGAAGCTGAGTTATTCCACTAAGAGAAAGAGAGACTTGTTTTTTATTTTATTTCTATAGCCTGGGACTGAGGTGTTTTCTTGTGGACCTCTCTCTCTCTCTCTCGTTCGCTCTCTTTCTCTCTCTCTCTCTTTCTACCTCACTCTCTCTCTCTCTCTCTCTCTCTCTCTCTCTCTCTCTCGTTCTCTCTCTTTCTCCCTCTCTCTCTTTCTACCTCTCTCTCTCTTTCTCCTTCTCTTTCTCTATCTCTCTTTCTCCATCTCTCTCTCTTTCTCTCTCTCTCTCTAACTCTTGTGCTTCTTTTGACTCCTAGGTGTAGTCCAGTCCTGTTGCTAGTGGAGACTGTCGGAACTGCTACAGTTACACCTCAAACAAATCCCTTCGGTGTGTTTTTCTCTTACTCTTTTTCTCAGTTATCCCCTTCTCTCTACATCTCCCCCCTCTGTCTTCCTCCTTGGCCCTCCCTTCCCCTCTCACTCTCTCTCCCTCCATCCCCTTTCTCTCTCTCTCTCTCCCTCCATCTCTCTCTCACTCTCCGTGTGTTAGAGGCTCAGCAGTTGTGGACCACTGACACTATTCTCTGAGAGAGAGACAGAGTTTATGTCTCTGTTCACTGTTCGGCAGAGCAGTAGGCTGGCTTTATCAGTGTGTGAGAGGAGAGGAGAGGAGAGGAGAGGAGAGGAGAGGAGAGGAGAGGAGAGGAGAGGAGATCCCCTGTGATGTGACTATGTAACCAGAGAGCTCAGAGTGGTCCCTCCTCCGGTGGAACTCCCAGGACACTGGAGAGTAACTCTAACCCACAACACTACAGCCCTGCACTTCAGAGGGATCTAGTCCAACCCCTAAAAACACAACTGGCTGGAGACTCCGTCCTCAGAAGGCGACTGACCGCCGGCTAGAGCACTTCTCTGATAGAGAGAGCGTTGGAGAGAAAGAGAAAAAGAGGGAGAGAGAAAAAGAGACACTAACAGAGACTCGATTATGTTTTAGGAGCCAAGACACAGCAGAGAACTGATACACTGAAGGTAAGAGGATGTCCCGTCTTGTTGGCTCTTTACAGTTTTCTCACCTTGACTAACACATGTTTGACAGCTATAATAGAGACTGATTTACTGGACATGAAGGAAGTGTAAATTAAATCAGTCGAGACAGAGATCCCATTAGAACTAATCCAACTAATGTGTGTCACCTCAGTCACCTCAGTCATGCACTACTGTACTGTAGCTGTCCACAACTGGATAATGACATCTCATCTTAAAACATATTTATTCTACAATGATTGTCAAAGGATATTTATTTATTTTTGCTGAATTGTGCACACCGAAATGTCTGTTTAATAATATAAAATATCTTGCCAGACTTACACCCTTGTGAATGTGTGTGTGTGTGTGTGTGTGTTGGGGGGTATGTTTGTGATGCTTGCACTTGTATGCACATTCTACACATTTGAATGTCTATGGAGTGACGAACCTGAGTCAACAACACCTTGGTTGTAGAGGTATTTTACAACATGGTGGAGCATCTCTGTACACATGTCTGTTTGTCTGTCGCCGCCACGGAACTTTAACAATGTTTACATTCTCACTATAGACGATACGCTTGACAAGGAGTCCCGGGGTGTCCGACACACACACACACGAACACACACACTGTGTACCTTGGCCACTTTGTGCGTTAGTGCTAAAGGGGCTGTTTGTACAGCTCTCTCAACTCACCCTCGGTGAAGCGCCGGTCCCCACCAGCGAACCATTGGTGCCCTGCATCCCTGTGTGAATGACCTTAACAGAATCAATCTTGTACGCATAGCTACACAGGGGAGCGACTCACAGTCATGGAGCATTATCATAGCGTCATTCACGTCATTGGAGTCCTCAGTCTTCAGTTGAGGAGACAACTCTGTGTTGTTAAACCACATAGTGTTCCCCGGGAGCCCAGTGTGGCAGAGGAGGCTGGTGGGGGGAGCTATAGGAGGATGTGCTCATTGTAGTGCCTGGAATGGAATGGACTCAAACGTGTGGTTTCCATATGTTTGATGTGTTTAATACGGTTCCATTTGTTCTATTCCAGCCGTTCCAATGAGCACGTCCTCCTATAGTTCATCCCACCAGCCTCCTCTGGTGTGTGTATGTGTGTGTATCTTTCGGAGGGGTTGGGTTAAAAGCGGAAGTCACATTTTGTCTGGAGCTTGTGTGCATTTGACCAATAAAGTGTTCATGTTAATAAGTGTACTACGTAGTTTAAACTCTGTTCGTGGTGAGCGTGTGGCTCTTGCAAACCAGTGAGTTGTATCTGTGTCATCCCGCCATAGAAGAGACATGCATAGAAACATACTGCTCTCTGACTCATCCCCACAGACCCCATCACTGTGGAGGTCTCAGTTGTTGAGCTGGCATACATATGACATACTGCAGGGTTATAGTAGTCATCTCTTCTCATGACACAAACATGTGTGGAATGTTACTCTGTCATCCAACAGACGTTGTCCTCCTGAGACTGCTGTTCCATGACTACGTGCTCTAAGCGTTTGGTATGCCGGTGCTCTGGCATGGGCCACGTTACCTAGTAGTGCCACAAACAGACAACACTCAAGCACTGTAATGCAAATGATTCCTTTTGATAGAACCGATGTTGGTATGTTTTATGTTGTCTCCCTTCCTCTTTGAAGGACAGTTCTTTTTCTTGGGAAACCATCTTGTCACGAGACGTTTGGATATTTATTGCATGCATCTTAAAGAATTGTGTTCATATTATTTTAGAATGAATGTTTTAATGTATTGTTTTATAATTCTCCTCTATCTTAGAGCAGTTTATCACTAACATGCTATGTTAAACCTACGCTAAATCTATTCTCTCTCACGTTCTAAAACATCCAAAAGTTTAAATTAAGACAAGTTTTGAGCGTTGTGGGGATTTTTTCTTACAGTGTGTCAGGGGGTTGGCATGTTGGGGAGAGAGAGAGTATTCCTGCTCTGATGTAGTACTACACTCTGAAAAAAAAGGGTGCTATCTAGAAACCTAAAAGAGTTCTTCTGCTGTCCCCATAGGATAACCCTTTGAAGAACCCTTTTTGGTTACAACACAGAGGGTTCTACATGGAACTAAAAGATTCTACCTGGAACTAAAAGGGGTTCTACCTGGAACCAAAAATTGTTATTCTATGGGGACAGCCGAAGAACACTTTTGCTACCCTTTTTTCTAAGAGTGTACAGACCTCCCCTCTCCCCTTTCCTCTCTCCCTTTCCTCTCCCCTCCTCTAAACCCCTTCCCTCTCCTCCCATCCTTTCCTCGCCCCTACTCTAAACCCCTTCCCTCTCCTCCCATCCCATCCTCTCCCCTCCTCTAAACCCCTTCCCTCTCCTCCCATCCTTTCCTCGCCCCTCCTCTAAACCCCTTCCCTCTCCTCCCATCCCTTCCTTTCCCCTCCTCTAAACCCCTTCCCTCTCCTCCCATCCCTTCCTCTCCCCTCCTCTAAACCCCTTCCCTCTCCTAACATCCTTTCCTCTCCACTCCTCTAAACCCCTTCCCTCTCCTCCCATCCCTTCTTCTCCCCTCCTCTAAACCCCTTCCCTCTCCTCCCATCCCTTCCTTGCCCCTCCTCTAAACCCCTTCCCTCTCCTGCCATCCCTTCCTCTCCCCTCCTCTAAACCCCTTCCCTCTCCTCCCATCCCTTCCTCTCCCCTCCTCTAAACCCCTTCCCTCTCCTCCCATCCCTTCCTCTCCCCTCCTCTAAACCCCTTCCCTCTCCTCCCATCCTTTCCTCGCCCCTCCTCTAAACCCCTTCCCTCTCCTCCCATCCCTTCCTCTCCCCTCCTCTAAACTCCTTCCCTCTCCTCCCATCCCTTCCTCTCCCCTCCTCTAAACCCCTTCCCTCTCCTCCCATCCCTTCCTCTCCCCTCCTCTAAACCCCTTCCCTCTCCTCCCATCCCTTCCTCTCCCCTCCTCTACACCCCTTCCCTCTCCTCCCATCCCTTCCTCTCCCCTCCTCTAAACCCCTTCCCTCTCCTCCCATCCCTTCCTCTCCCCTCCTCTAAACTCCTTCCCTCTCCTCCCATCCCTTCTTCTCCACTCCTTTCCTTTCCCCTCCCCTCCCCTCCCCTCCCCTCCCCTCCCCTCCCCTCCCCTCCTCTCCTCTCCTCTCCTCTCCCCTCCCCTCCTCCGCTCCCCTCCCCCATTGGTCGTCAGCTGTCCCGGCTCTCAGATCAGTGCTTCCTGCGTGCCAGCTAAACTGAGAAATGTGCTTTACATTATGGCCATGCAGAAGACATGCAGTGTATCTAATTCAACAGGCGGCTCACAGACACAGACACTCACAGACACTACCCCATATGAAGTACCAGTGTGGTAACTTATAGCTACAAGTTTTGCAGCAAATTGAATAAGCCCCATGCTGTCTATACAGTGATTGATATTTTTCAGTCAAAGCCATACTTGTTTAGAATCAAGAACAGACACTAATGCTGTTTAGATATTGGTACTAATAAAGGCTTTACCACCTGGCATTTAGCTCTCTCTCTCTAAGTGTGGCCATTTAAACTTTTACTCCAACACAAGCCTTACAGTAGAGATCAACACTGCAAGCCTCATCTTCCTGTTATCCTCAGAACAAAGAATTTATCAATCATCTCCCAGCGGTCAATCATCCATTGATTCATTATGTATGACCTTCATACTTCTGGACTAAGAGATACCACTCTGACTCCAGTAAGGCCAGAGCCCGCTACTCCAAGCATATGCCTTCCTCCTCCTCATTCTCCTCCTCCTTATTCTCCTCCTCACCCCTCCTCCTCATCCTCCTCCTCCACCTCCCTGCTCGTCCTCCCTCCTCCTCCCCTCATTCTCCTCCTCCTCCTCCTCCTCCTACTCCTCATCTTCCCTCCTCCTCCTCATTCTCCACCTCCCTGCTCATCCTCCCTCCTCCTCCCCTCATTCTCCTCCTCCTCCTCCCCTCCTCCTCCTCCTCAGTACTAACCATTCCACTGACAGCCATTAGAACATAGACCACTAATGACCACTCCTCTACATCCGACCTCCTCCTCCTCCACCACCTCCCTCCTCCTCCTCCCTCCTTCTCAGTACTAACCATTCCACTGACAGAGTCATTAGAACATAGGCCACTAATGACCACTCCTTTCTGTCCCACCTCCCACACAACAACACTAAGAGAAGCAGCTGCATCATATCTGAGAGAGGGTGTGCCAGCTATCCAGCTGTGAGGAGGACATTAGAAATAGAAGGGTTGATAAAAGCTTCGTTACAGAGTAATAAGGCTCTGTAACAGAGTAATAAGGCTTTGTAACAGAGTAATAACACAGAGTACTCCCAAGTGGCGCAGCGGTCTAAGGCACTGCCTCTCAGTGCAAGAGGCGTCACTACAGTCCCCGGTTTGGATCCAGGCTGTATCACATCCGGCCAAGTCCCATTGTCACGACTTCCGCTGAAGTTGGTCCCTCTCCTTGTTTGGGCGGCGTTCGGCGGACGAAGTCGCCGACCTTCTAGCCATCGCTGATCCACTTTTCATTTTCCATTGGTTTTGTCTTGTCTTCCATCTCACCTGGTTCCAATTCCATCAATTACATGTTGTGTATTTAACCCTCTGTTCCCCCCCATGTCCTTGTCGGTAATTGTTTATTGTAGTGCTTATGCTTGGTAAGCAGGTATTTTCCAGGTTTTGTTTGACCCATGTATTGTATTGTTCTGTTGACGGTGGTTTACGGATATTAAACGACACCGTTGTAAATCAATTTTCGCTCTCCTGCGCCTGACTTCTCTGCCGTCAGTACGCACCTCACTACACCCATAGGGCGGCTTACAATTGGTCCAGCGTCGTCCGGGTTTGGCCGGGGTAGGCCGTCATTGTAAATAACAATTTAGGCTTAAATTTAAATAAAACATATTTTTTTTAAATAAGGCTTTGTTACAGAGTAATACGGTTTTGTAACAGAGTAATAAGGCTTTGTCTTAGGGATGGAAAGACAAAATAACCACTGTATGAGTATCTTAATAAAAACAGAAAAATTATTGTTTCATTTGAATATGTCTAATCTGTAAGGTCAGCTGACCCCCAGAGACTAAAGCTGCTGTGATGCACAAACTAACAAACATCTCCCTTTCTCTCTTTCTGTCCTTCCTTCCTTCCTTCCTTCCTTCCTTCCTTCCTTCCTTCCTTCCTTCCTTCCTTCCTTCCTTCCTTCCTTCCTTCCTTCCTTCCTTCCTTCCTTCCTTCCTTCCTTCCTTCCTTCCTTCCTTCCTTCCCTTCCCTCTCTCTCTCTCTCTCTCTCTCTCTCTCTCTCTCTCTCTCTCTCTCTCTCTAAATAAGCATAAATATGGGTTGTATTTACAATGGTGTTTGTTCTTCACTGGTTGCCCTTTTCTTGTGGCAACAGGTCACAAATCTTGCTGCTGTGATGGCACACTGTGGAATTTCACCCAGTAGATATGGGAGTTTATCAAAATTGGATTTGTTTTCAATTTCTTTGTAGATCTATCTGTGTAATCTGAGGGAAATATGTATCTCTAATATGGTCATACGTTGGACAGGAGGTTAGGAAGTGCAGCTCAGTTTCCACCTCATTTTGTGGGCAGTGTGCACATAGCCTGTCTTCTCTTGAGAGCCAGGTCTGTCTACGACAGCCTTTCTCAATAGCAAGGTTATGCTCACTAAGTCTGTACATAGTCAAAGCTTTCCTTAAGTTTGGGTCAGTCACAGTGGACAGGTCTTCTGCCACTTTGTACTCCCTGTTTAGGGCCAAATAGCATTCTAGTTTGCTCTGTTTTTTTGTTCATTCTTTCCAATGTGTCAAGTAATTATCTTTTTGTTTTCTCATGATTTGGTTGGGTCTAATTGTGCTGCTGTCCTGGGGCTCTGTGGGGTGTGTTTGTGTTTGTGAACAGAGCCCCAGGACCAGCTTGCTTAGGGGACTCTACTCCAGGTTCATCTCTCTGTAGGTGATGGCTTTGTTATGGAAGGTTTGGGAATCGCTTCCTTTTAGGTGGTTGTAGAATTTAACAGCTCTTTTCTGGATTTTGATAATTAGTGGGTATCGGCCTAATTCTGCTCTGCATGTATTATTTGTTGTTCTACGTTGTACAAGGAGGATATTTTTGCAGAATTCTGTATGCAGAGTCTCAATTTGATGTTTGTCCCATTTTGTGAACCCAGACCTCACAACCGTAAAGGGCAATGGGCTCTGTGACTGATTCAAGTATTTTTTAGCCAGATCCTAATTGGTATGTTGAAATTTATGTTCCCTTTGATGGCATAGAATGCCCTTCTTGCCTTGTCTCTCAGATCGTTCACAGCTTTGAGGAAGTTACCTGTGGCGCTGATGTTTAGGCCAAGGTATGTATAGTTTTTTGTGTGCTCTAGGGCAACAGTGTCTAGATGGAATTTGTATTTGTGGTCCTGGCGACTGGACCTTTTTTGGAACACCCTTATTTTGGTCTTACTGAGATTTACTGTCAGGGCCCAGGTCTGACAGAATCTGTGCATAAGATCTAGGTGCTGCTGTAGGCCCTCCTTGGTTGGTGACAGAAGCACCAGATCATCAGCAAACAGTAGACATTTGACTTCGGATTCTAGTAGGGTGAGGCCGGGTGCTGCAGACTTTTCTAGTGGCCGCGCCAATTCGTTGATATATATGTTTAAGAGGGTGGGGCTTAAGCTGCATCCCTGTCTCACCCCACGTCCCTGTGTGAAGAAATGTGTGTGTTTTTTGCCAATTTTAACCGCACACTTGTTGTTTGTGTACATAGATTTTATAATGTTGTATGTTTTACCCCCAACACCACTTTCCATCAATTTGTATAGCAGACCCTCATATCAAATTGAGTCGAAGGCTTTTTTGAAATCAACAAAACTTTGCCTTTGTTTTGGTTTGTTTGGTTGTCAGTTAGGGTGTGCAGGGTGAATACATGGTCTGTTGTAATTTAATTTGGTAAATAGCCAATTTGACATTTGCTCAGTACATTGTTTTCATTGAGGAAATGTACGAGTCTGCTGTTAATGATAATGCGGAGGATTTTCCCAAGGTTACTGTTGACGCATATTCCACGGTAGTTATTGGGGTCAAATTTGTCCCCACTTTTGTGGATTGGGGTGATCAGTCCTTGGTTCCAAATATTGGGGAAGATGCCAGAGCTAAGGATGATGTTAAAGAGTTTTAGTATAGCCAATTGGAATTTGTTGTCTGTATATTTGATCATTTCATTCATTCATCAACACCACAGGCCTTTTTGGGTTGGAGGGTTTTTATTTTATCCTGTAACTCGTTCAAGGTAATTGGAGAATCCAGTGGGTTCTGGTAGTCTTTAATAGTTGATTCTAAGATTTGTATTTGATCATGTATATGTTTTTGCTCTTTATTCTTTGTTATAGAGCCAAAAAGATTGGAGAAGTGGTTTACCCATATATCTTCATTTTGGATAGATAATTATTTGTGTTGTTTGTGTAGTGTTTTCCAATTTTCCCAGAAGTGGTTAGAGTCTATGGATTCTTCAATTACATTGAGCTGATTTCTGACGTGCCGTAGTGTATTTCTGTATTGTTTTAGTGATTCACCATAGTGAAGGCGTAGACTCAGGTTTTCCGGGTCTCTATGTTTTTCTTGGACAGGTTTCTCAATTTCTTTCTTAGATTTTTGCATTCTTCATCAAACCATTTGTCATTGTTGTTAATTTTCTTCGGTTTTCTATTTGAGATTTTTAGATTTGATAGGGAAGCTGAGAGGTCAAATATACTGTTAAGATGTTCTACTGCCAAGTTTACACCTTAACTATTGTAGTGAAACATTTTACCCGGGAAATTGTCTAGAAGGGATTGAATTTGTTGCCTAATTGTTTTTTGGTAGGTTTCTAAACTGCATTCCTTCCATCTCTAGCATTTATTAATGTTACTCAGTTCCTTTGGCTTTGATGCCTCGTGATTTGGTATTGCACTGTTCAATTTAGACTGTGATTTTGCTGTGGTCTGATAGGGGTGTCAGTGGGCTGACTGTGAACGCTCTGAGAGACTCTGGGTTGAGGTCAGTGATAAAGTAGTCTACAGTACTACTGCCAAGAGATGAGCTATAGGTGTACCTACCATAGGAGTCCCCTCGAAGCCTACCATTTACTATGTACAGTGCCTTGCGAAAGTATTCGGCCCCCTTGAACTTTGCGACCTTTTGCCACATTTCAGGCTTCAAACATAAAGATATAAAACTGTATTTTTTTGTGAAGAATCAACAACAAGTGGGACACAATCATGAAGTGGAACGACATTTATTGGATATTTCAAACTTTTTTTAACAAATCAAAAACTGAAAAATTGGGCGTGCAAAATTATTCAGCCCCTTTACTTTCAGTGCAGCAAACTCTCTCCAGAAGTTCAGTGAGGATCTCTGAATGATCCAATGTTGACCTAAATGACTAATGATGATAAATACAATCCACCTGTGTGTAATCAAGTCTCCGTATAAATGCACCTGCACTGTGATAGTCTCAGAGGTCCGTTAAAAGCGCAGAGAGCATCATGAAGAACAAGGAACACACCAGGCAGGTCCGAGATACTGTTGTGAAGAAGTTTAAAGCCGGATTTGGATACAAAAAGATTTCCCAAGCTTTAAACATCCCAAGGAGCACTGTGCAAGCGATAATATTGAAATGGAAGGAGTATCAGACCACTGCAAATCTACCAAGACCTGGCCGTCCCTCTAAACTTTCAGCTCAAACAAGGAGAAGACTGATCAGAGATGCAGCCAAGAGGCCCATGATCACTCTGGATGAACTGCAGAGATCTACAGCTGAGGTGGGAGACTCTGTCCATAGGACAACAATCAGTCGTATATTGCACAAATCTGGCCTTTATGGAAGAGTGGCAAGAAGAAAGCCATTTCTTAAAGATATCCATAAAAAGTGTTGTTTAAAGTTTGCCACAAGCCACCTGGGAGACACACCAAACATGTGGAAGAAGGTGCTCTGGTCAGGTGAAACCAAAAATGAACTTTTTGGCAACAATGCAAAACGTTATGTTTGGCGTAAAAGCAACACAGCTCATCACCCTGAACACACCATCCCCACTGTCAAACATGGTGGTGGCAGCATCATGGTTTGGGCCTGCTTTTCTTCAGCAGGGACAGGGAAGATGGTTAAAATTGATGGGAAGATGGATGGAGCCAAATACAGGACCATTCTGGAAGAAAACCTGATGGAGTCTGCAAAAGACCTGTGACTGGGACGGAGATTTGTCTTCCAACAAGACAATGATCCAAAACATCAAGCAAAATCTACAATGGAATGGTTCAAAAATAAACATATCCAGGTGTTAGAATGGCCAAGTCAAAGTCCAGACCTGAATCCAATCGAGAATCTGTGGAAAGAACTGAAAACTGCTGTTCACAAATGCTCTCCATCCAACCTCACTGAGCTCGAGCTGTTTTGCAAGGAGTAATGGGAAAAAAATTCAGTCTCTCGATTTGCAAAACTGATAGAGACATACCCCAAGCGACTTACAGCTGTAATCGCAGCAAAAGGTGGCGCTACAAAGTATTAACTTAAGGGGGCTGAATAATTTTGCACGCCCAATTTTTCAGTTTTTGATTTGTTAAAAAAGTTTGAAATATCCAATAAATGTCGTTCCACTTCATGATTGTGTCCCACTTGTTGTTGATTCTTCACAAAAAAATACAGTTTTATATCTTTATGTTTGAAGCCTGAAATGTGGCAAAAGGTCGCAAAGTTCAAGGGGGCCGAATACTTTCGCAAGGCACTGTACATACCCAGCGTGCGACAGAGCTGCAGGAGTTGTGACCCGTTTTTGTTTGTTATGGTGTCATAGTTGTGCCTAGGGGGGCATATGTGGGAGGGAATGCTGTCACCTGTACCAGCTGTTTGTCCTCTCTCTCTCTATTGTTGGAAGCTGCCATGGAAAACTAGATGAATTTAAAGCCAGTCAGAGCTGTAATTGTATTCATCTGTTTCTTTTTCTTTCCTTTATTTGAGGGGTGTGTGTGTGTGTAGGTGTCCTCTATTTCTCACGGGGCCGGGGAAGGTTATAGGATGGGGGGGGTCTGCTATTCCTTTAAGTGTTTGGGCTGGGGGTGAGGGGTGTTTGACTTGCCAGATGGGGAGGGCTTAGTGTCCCTCTGAGTGGGAAGACTTCACTAAGGGTTTTTCAGTTGTCATTTTACTGGAACTCTGCACTTAGTCTTTTTATAACATTATATCGTTGGCTGGCCTCACAGACACAAATGATGATGTCCCATTGGAAGTGATAGATAGATAGATAGATAGATAGATAGATAGATAGATAGATAGATAGATAGATAGATAGATAGATAGATAGATAGGTTTTTCCTTGTTAATGCTTTTCAAGCCTTTTCCTTCATTTTGTTTTTCGAATGAGCTGCAAACAAGATCATTAATCAGATATCAAACATCAGCCACATCTGAAGACTAGCACCCCTTTAAAACACTGGTTTTACCTTAACCACCTCATTTCCCCTCCTCTCCTACCATCCCCTCTCCTCATCTACCTTCTCTCCTTCTCTCCCCTCCTCTCCCCTCCTCTTCTACCCTCTCCTCTCCCCTCCTCTCCTCTCAGTTCCCCTCCTCTCCACTCCTCTCCTCTCTCTTCTCTCCTACCTTATCCTCTCCTCTCCTATCCTCCCCTCTTCCCTCCTCTCCTCTCAGTTCCCCTCCTCTCCACTCCTCTCCTCTCTCTTCTCTCCTACCTTATCCTCTCCTCTCCTCTCCTACCCTATCCTCTCCTCTCCTCTCCTCTCCTACCCTACCCTCTCCTCTTCCCTCCTCTCCTACCATCTCTTCTCCTCTCCTCTCCTCTCCTCTCCTCTCCTCTCCTCTCCTCTCCTCTCCTCTCCTCTCCTCTACTCTACTCTACTCTACTCTACTCTACTCTACTCTACTCTACTCTACTCTACTCCACTCCACTCCACTCCACTCCACTCCCCTCCCCTCCCCTCCCCTCCCCTCCCCAGCCTTCTCGACAACATTTACAGCTTCATTTATATAGGAGCTAGCCTGAACCCACAACTTCCCAAACAACAAGTCTGACACACTTCTGTTGCGGTAGGGCCCTTCAGTTCAGACACCAGATATGTTTACCCATGATAATCCAACACCACTACGGTGAATTTTGAGAAGGGGAAAAATTAGAGCAAGGGACTTTTTGTTAAAATATCAGTTTCTTTGCATTCCTCTAATGTCTCGTTCAATTTGCATCTTGGACTTTGATACTAATGTTGTGATTTAGGGGGAACAGCTGGAGTGGTGCATTAATCAACGTCCCTAGCTTACACTACCACACTACCACCTGTGCCATGAAGGTGCAGACATCTTGGCAGAAGCTGTAGTACACGTACTGTACAGAGAGGGAAGTTAAAGTGCGTTCGGAAAGTATTCAGACCCCTTGACTTTTTCCACATTTTATTACGTTACAGACTTATTATAAAATTGATTAAATAAATACAAATCCTCAGCAATCTACACACAATACCCTATAATGACACAGCAAAAACAGGTTTTTATAAAACAGAAGTAAGTATTCAGTCCCTTTGCTCTGAGACTCGAAATGGAGCTCAGATGCATCCTGTTTCCATTGATCATCCTTGAGATGTTTATACATCTTGATTGGAGTTCACCTGTGGTAAATTCAATTTATTGATTGGACATGCACTGTCAACTGTGGGACCATATATGGACAGGTCCCACAGTTGACAGTGCATGTCAGAGCAAAAACCAAGCAATGAGGTCAAAGGAATTGTCTGTAGAGCTCAGAGACAGGATTTTGTCGAGGCACAGATCTGCGGAAGGGTACCAAAATATTTCTACAGCATTGAAAGAACCCAAGAACACAGTGGCCTACATCATTCGGAATTGGAAGAAGTTTGGAACCACCAAGACTCTTCCTAGAGCAGGTCACCTGGCCAAACTGAGTAATTGGGTGAGGGAGGTGACTAACAACCCCATGGTCACTCTGACAGAGCTCCAGAGTTCCTCTGTGGAGATTGGAGAACCTTCCAGAAGGACAACCATCTCTGCAGCATTCCACTAATCAGGCCTTTATGGTAGAGTGGCCAGATGGAAGCCACTCCTCAATAAAGGCACATGACAGCTCGCTTAGAGTTTGCCAAAAGGCACCTAAAGACTCTCAGACCATGAGAAACAAGATTCTCTGGTCTGATGAAACCAAGATTGAACTCTTTGGCCTGAATGCCAAACTTCACGTCTGGAGGAAACCTGGCACCATCCCTAAGGTGAAACATGGTGGTGGCAGCATCATGCTGCGGGGATGTTTTTCCGTGGCAGGGAGACTAGTCAGGATCGAGGCAAAGATGAACAAAGCAAAGTACAGAGAGATCCTTGATGAAAACCTGCTCCAGAGCGCTCAGGACCTCAGAATGGGGCAAAGGTTCCCCTTTCAACAGGACAATGACCGTAAGCACACAGCCAAGACAACGCAGGAGTGGCTTCGGGACAAGTCGCTGAATGTCCTTGAGTGGCCCAACCAGAGCCTGGACTTGAACCCGATTTGAAAATCTCTGGAGAGACCTGAAAATAGCTGTGCTGCAACGCTCCCCATCCAACCTGATGGAGCTTGAGAGGATCTGCAGAGAGGAATGGGAGAAACTACAGGTGTGCAAAGACTCTAGGCTGTAATCGCTGCCAAAGGTGCTTCAACAAAGTACTGCGTAAAGTGTCTGAATAATTATGTAAATATGATATTTCAGTTGTTGTTGTTTTATATATTTGCTGAAATTTGGGGGAAAAACAGTTTTTGCTTTGTCATTATGGGGTATTGTGTGTAAATTGATGAGGGAAAAAAACAATTTAACCAATTTTAGAATAAGGCTGTAACGTAACAAATTGTGAAAAAAGTCAAGGGATCTGAATACTGCACTGTAACAGTTAGTCTATAGAAGATTATCTGTGTGACCCTTACCAAAAGGTCAGTAGTATAATTGCTGGAAAGCTAAGATCCGTTAGGCTTGTAGAGCTGAGTTAACAAGGTGTTGTTTGTCCTATAAACACAAGTTACAGTTAATTTGCCAAAGACACTGCGACACAGTGTGAGGCAACTTTCAGTAGTGCGAAAAATGTATGGAATTTCCGCGATGGTGAAGTCTTTCTGGTTTAGTCTGTGTTGTCTGGCACTTTTGAAGTCGTTTTTACAGCCATGATCAAACCCAAAGTGCAAACCTAATAACAAATGCGTCACTTGTAGAAATAGGTCAATTCAAGAATGTTAAACAACTGTCATGTATCTATCTGCAATAGAATACATCTGTGTTCCAGTGACATATTGTTTACACACTACCGTTATGGATGGAAAATGGTCCTACACTAGTAGTGTTACTTATATCCCCTCTCACAGACTGACAGAGTGGTTATGGTACAGGTGTCATATGTTCATTTGACTCGTTTCTCACAGCTTGAAAACAATCCTGCATCAACAGGAAATGTGAATCATTATGTGGATTATAATTAACTGACATTGTTGTAGGGGTTGGTACATTTTTTCATCAGGGCAAATCAAGTCTGACCTTTTTAAGCGGAAATAAAAATACTTTTTTTAACCTTGAATATACTACAAGTTTGGATGTCCTACTGGAAAATCTCTGTGAGAATAGTGAGGTACTGTACTGTATAGACCACGCACCCAGTGCCACAGTAGATGAAATGTACTGCCGTGTACAGTATGTATAGCATGCTGAAGATACTATATATCTGGACTGAAATCTCACACAAAAATCGCCCTATTTTGGGTGTGGGTTTGGGCATGTCAGACCTTAGTTTTACTGTCTCTCCTTACCCACTGGGCAAAAACTGGCTGAATCAACTTGGTTAGCATGTCATTTAACAACAAAAAGTTCATGTGATGACATTGAATCAACGTGTAAAACTGATTGGATTTGCAAAAAGTCATCAACATCAGGGAATTGACTCTTACCCCCCCCCCCCCCCCAACTAATTCAAGTTAGTTGAAAACTCAATGACATCTGTGCCCAGTGGGTAAGTCAAAGAGGATAAGACTTAGGTTGAGGCAGCGTTAGGTGAGAGAGGGGGGCTGGAAGCAGTTCATTGTGGTTCAGATGCTCAGAGACCAGGAGTCTTGTCTCAGGGGGATTGAGTTTCTCTGTGAGGAATGATAAAAAAAAAAGAGGCTTATTTTAACAAGGACTCTCTGGATAAAAAATGTTTTCCCACAGACCATGCCAAGGGCCTGCTTTAGGGTCAATGTCAGAGTCTGACCCTGTTATCTCAAGAGGGCTCCAGAAAGAGCTGGGGGATGACAATGATGTGTACACGTTTGCTACTATTAGTTCTGTGATTTGGAAGTTGTCCCCTCCATGTACTGTATAATTTTTGCTGTTAGTCATACTATTGACCACTACACTAGTTATATCACTGCACAGTTCTGTAATGAAAAAAAGGTGACCACAAAGTTCTAGAGGTTTGCTTTGTTCCTGTCCTGTACACATGTTGAGGATAGACAGTAAGCTTTGTGTTTGTTCTCTGTTCTGTACTGTTCTCCTGTCTTTGTGGTATTGTATCATTAACTGTGTTCAGCCTGTAAGCGTGTCACTTCTCTGTTTTGTTTGTAAGGTCTGAGGTTGTGTTCTATCCATTGTTGAGGTATCTCTTGTTCTTCTGTTCCACAATGTGTTTGATCTGATTCATATTCTGTCCCTTGTGTTGTCCTGTGTCGAGTTTTCACGTTGGTATGTGTTCATTTGTCTGTTTCAACCTGTCTTGTCCTTTGTGTTGTGCTTCTCTCTGTCTCTAGTTTTCTTGTGCCGTGTTCAGTCTCTGGTCTGTGCTGTGTTCAGTCTCTGGCCTGTGCTGTGTTCAGTCTCTGGCCTGTGCTGTGTTCAGTCTCTGGCCTGTGCTGTGTTCAGTGTCTGGCCTGTGCTGTGTTCAGTCTCTGGCCTGTGCTGTGTTCAGTCTCTGGCCTGTGCTGTGTTCAGTCTCTGGCCTGTGCTGTGTTCAGTCTCTGGCCTGTGCTATGTGTCTGGCCAGTGGTCTCGGTGGTCTGCCGCATCACTGATTCATCACCCCCTCACACCCACACAGGGCTGCATGTTTCCCCATACAGGAAGTCAAGGCTCTCCAGATGTGCTCAGAGAAGCTTTTTGGAAACATTTCTGTCTTTTGTTATTGAACGTCTTTTTTTTTTGTTTCAAACACTGCCTCCCGCTTCCCCTCGGGACACACTCACTCAGTAAGGAAAACTCTCGGTTGAAAATGTGATTGGGAAAGTGGTTCCCACCTCATCATATACTGACTTCAACATCATTGCCAGATGTCTAACTCAAACACGGCACAGTATATATAGAAAATCCCCAGAGATACAGAAAGTTTAAAGGCTGCCGAGGGACGTCAGTTTACACACTAACTGTATCCTGGCCTGTGCGTGGGCCTGGCCGCCTGCATGCTCCCTGGTGGGGTGGGTCGAACCATCTTCCATGTCAGGGGGATGGGGGGGGGGTGACACTTTGAGTGTGGTGGGGTTAGTAATGAATGCTGGGAATACCAGCATCCCTGGGAAAATGTACGCTCTGGGAACACAGTTTATTCTGCATGGGGATTACAATGACATCTCTAACGCAAACACTTTTCTTCACCCATGGCCAATGGGGGAATGGGACATCAAGTACTAGATCACTGTATTTGACCACTTAAGCCTGATAACACCCTTCAATTGTAGCATGACAATGAATAAAGAACATTGCTTACCATGGAAACAAATTATAATTGTGACATCACTCAAGAGTGGTAAAGCAGCTTTTACTGGTTCTAACATCAGACCTATAAGCTTGCTAAACAAACTGTTTAATTTTTTTTGGAACAAATACAATGCTATTTCTCTGTAAACAAATTAACAACAGACTTTCAGCATGCTTATAGAGAAGGACACTCAACATGTACTGCACTGACACAAATGACTGATGATTGGTTAAAATACATTGATAATAGATTGTGGGAGCTGTACTGTTAGATTTCAGTGCAGCCTTTGATATTTTTGACCATAACCTGTTGCTGAGAAAATGTATGTGTTATGGCTTTACAACCTCTGCCATATCGTAGATTCAGAGCTATCTATCTAATAGAACTCAAAAGGTTTTCTTTAATAGAGGCAGCGTTAGGTGACAGGGTTTGGCCTGCTATATCAGTTCTGTTATACTGACAGACAATATTCTAACAGTTTTAGAAACTTTAGAGTGATTTCTATCCAAATCTACCAATTATATGCATATCCTAGCTTCTGGGCCTGAGTAACAGGCAGCTTTCTTTGGGCATGCTTTTCATACGTAGGTGAAAATACTGCCCCCTACCCAAGAGAGCTGTTTTGGAATGGGTGGCCAGTAATAAACTAGTCCTGAACATCTCTGAAACTAAGCGCATTGTATTTGGTACAAATCATTCCCTAAATTTTAGACCTCAGCTGAATCTGGTAATGAATGGTGTGGCTGTTAAACAAGTTGAGGAGACTGAATTACTTGGCGTTACCTTAGTTTGTGAACTGTCATGGTCAAATCATATAGATGCAACGGTTGTAAAGATGAGGACAGGTCTATCCGTACTAAAAAAATGCTCTGCTTTTTTGACAGCACCCTCCAAAAACAAGTTCTGCAGGTCAAGTTTTGTCTAATCTTGATTATTGTCCAGTCATGTGGTCCAGTGCTGAGATGAAAGAGCTAGTTAAGCAGCTGTTTAATCAAGAAATGGTGGTGTGGTTGAAAAACTAGTTCTAATGACTCCAACCTAAGTGTATGTAAACTTCCAAATTCAACTGTATGTCCAGGTCAAGCCTCTGAGTGAGGAATGGAGCTTTATGAAGCGTTATGAAGCGTGATGAGAGGGTCAGAGGATCTACACTGCACATGCGTATCTTCTTACACAGTCTCACAGCCTCATTCTATAAAACCACAGAGTCCCTGATGCAGTCTGTCTTTCCCAGAAGCATGTTAATGCCCTAAGCACAAGCAGTGAGAGTGATTATCTATCCTAAGGGTCATCTCTGATGCCAACTCTAAAGACCATTCCACTAGGCTGTTTTGGCCTTCTGATCTCAGATGGTTTGTCCCGGTCAGCTCCTTAGGGATAACTGGTCAATTTCTTCCTCAAAGACCCTCATTCAAACCAACGTCCTCACTGGACCACCATGGAACACACCACCCTTCTCATGTCCACTACCCCCCCCCCCCCCCACACACACACACACACACACACACACACACACACACACACACACCTCCTCTGAAGTCCTTTCAACACCTAAAACAAGATCAAACTGGCAGAGATTACAGTTTCTCATTGAAGGGTTAGGTTACATGTGGTTTGAAGTAAGATGCAAAGGAATGTCATGCAATTCATTTGCAGTAAAACAGTCATTTGTTTTCTAGTGTTCCACAGCAGTTTTCCCTTGCATGCTCAATGACGTTATTATTCACTGTCAGAATAGCTATAATCGGAGATCACTCCGTGAACCAAGTGACACGTGCACTGCTGTCACCAAATTTGACACTCATCATCGTACAAACTTCAATCTTCTGTGACACTGAGGTGACTTGTGCTCATAAATAATCATGTGTGGTTTCCCGGGTAGCCAGTCGCTCTCTGAGTGTTTTGACGCATGGCCTTCTGGGACAGTGTGACCTCTGAGCCCTGGTGGTCCTGCCACTGTCCCCAGTGGATCATCGGGCCTGGGAACGTTTCACATGAACACTGTGGGAACTTGAACTGTACTGTACACCAGTGACAGAGAGGGGGTGAAATGTGTGTGTGTATGTGTGTGTGTGTGTGTGTGTGTGTGTGTGTGTGTGGTGTGTGTGTGTGTGTGTGTGTGTGTGTGTGTGTGTGTGTGTGTGTGTGTGCACATGTGTGTGTGTGCACATGTGTGTGTGCGTGCGTGCGTGCGTGTGTGTGTGTATGTGCACATGTGTGTGTGCGTGTGTTTGTGGAGTGTGTGTGGTGTATGGGGGTGTGTGCATGTGTGCTTGTGAGTGTCTTTGTGAATGTGTGTGTGCATGCTTGCCAGTAAGTGTGCCTGTGTGTGTGTGTGTGTGTGTGTGTGTGTGTGTGTGTGTGTGTGTGTGTGTGTGTGTGTGTGTGTGTGTGAGAGAGAGAGAGAACAACAACAAAACCTAAAATGGGAATCAATCAAACATGACACGGGGCCCTAACTAGCCTAGAATCAGGGTGATGGAGATTGGGAAGGAAATGTACGAGTCATGTTGTTGGAATAGTTTAAGAGTTTCAGTTTGGGGAATGGAAGTGCTAGTTTCTTTACACAGGCTTCAAGCTCTAAAGATCCACTGTATCTATGTTCGATGAACTGTTAGCTGGGTCATCAGGGGATTTAACATTATAAGAAATTAATCTTATTTATTTAGAACCTTTCATAGGCTACAATACCCAAAGTGGTTTACAGTAAGCTTTACAGTAAAGCAAACTAACACTAATACTTTTTTTCAGCACGTTTTATGATTCTGTTATTTACTTCTAACAGAACAGTTCATACATGTACAGTATTTCAACCTGAATATAATGTATGGGACAATTAATAAAAGTTTGCCTTGTGCCACAGATGTATCATGATTAGATTAGAAGTTTTACTACACATGCTTTTATAGTACACTCTCAGTCATCCAGTTCAAAATAAACACATTTTAATACCCCAAATCATTTTGAAGATGTTTTTTTATCCACTGACTCCCTCAAAGGTTTTCCTCATCCTCATCCTTCTCCTCCCTGTCTTCCCAAGGTTCCTTTCTTCCACCCTCTCTCTTTTTCCCACCCGCGTCCTGCATACAGGCCTGTGATCTATCCTTAACTGTTTCCAGACGTCTGCTGCTGCACCCCTTATCCCCCCCCCCCCCCGCACTTCAACCACAACAACAACCACCCCTCCTGTCCTCCTCCCCTCCACCCCTACTTCCCTGCTTCTTTCACATTCTCTATGTTCTAGATCTCTCCCTCTGTCTTCCAAGATTATGATGTGTTTACTCAGGAATACACTCCTGCTCTGTTATTGGCTGTATGTGGTCTGTGAGGGATGAGCCATGCCACCTTTGACACATATTGACCTCTGCCTTTAAAGTAACAAAATATGTCTGCATCTCGAATGTTACTAAAGGGGTCTGGTAGTGAACTAAATGGGGGAATGTTAGCAAAGGGGCCTGGTAGTGAGTGAACTATATGGGGGAATGTTACTAAAGGGGCCTGGTAGTGAACTATATGGGGGAATGTTACTAAAGGGGCCTGGTAGTGAACTATATGGGGGAATAGGTATCATTTAAGATTTTGCCTCAGCGTTGAGTTTTAAAACACAAAGCTACACGTTGTATCACCATAGCACACCATCAGTTTCTAAACAAAACCTCAAATCTGGTTTGTTGTTGCTGTTTTGTGGTCGCCCCTTTTGCCTACTTACATTTGTTTACTTGGAAACCAATTAGTGGTTGGACACAACAGCTGAATAGTTTAAGACCCAGCAGCATTGTTTCTGACTGAGTGTTAAGGAGAGGCTCACACTGACCTGTTTGTTAGTTGGACAGAACACTGGCAAAACAAGAACAAACACTCTCCAACATTGTTCTGTCCGTGTTCAGCAAGCCATCACATACCTCTCCTCTGAACCCATTCAGAACATAGAACCGGAATGTTGTGTTCAGAAATCCACATCTATTTTTTGAGAGGGGAGTGAACTTACATTGTATTCTAAGAGCCACATCTATTCTGTTTATTCTATTTCCATGATTAGGCCAGGGATCTTTCTGTGGCAAATAGTATTTTTGGATAAGGAACAGATTGTGCAGTCATGACATGTGATTTATATTGTAAGCTCCCAACTTTGTTAACCCTAACCCTGTTGGTCTTCCAGGGGTAAAAGACATCCATCATGATATGAGCGTATCAGTTGTGTATGTAAAGAGATATTAATGTTCGGACCAACTGTGAGTTCTGCTCTCCCCATGCCCAGAGCTCTGAGCTGTCATCAAGATGACTGAGCTCACTGGTTAAGCAGCGTAGGAGGGAACAACACCCGAACACTAGCCTTGGAGTCATCTATATCTCTCTCTCAATCAACTTGTTTGTCAAATCAGCCTTTGACTGTAAATCAGCCTTTGACTGTGAATCAACCTTTGACTGGGTGGGGAGTGTGTGTGGGGTTTTGTCTTTAACACATGGGTAAAGCTCAATAAACTGGGAGGAATGTGGTGAATAAAAACAAAGGCTATCATGTAGATGACATTATTCAGTGTTTTTATTTTGAATATGTTTGCAGAATACATCTCTCCTGCCGCCTGTCACCATGAGGAGTGTCAGAGTGTCCACTCTCCATCTGACAGCCCTACTAACAGGTGAGAGGAACAACCTAATGAAATACCATAAAAATACACTGTATTGACTGGAGTCTTTCCTGGTCAGGTTACATGGTAGGGGAAAAACGCCTAGCTCTAGTGTCCAGCTAAGTAGCCATTGAGATTGTTGCCGGTGTTCTTTAATATGGAAGGCAAAGAGCCTGTATCAGTTTAAAAACATAATTATCATCCCTCCTCCTTTCACCTCCAGACTCTTCACATCCCTCATCACTGTGTAATTGGATGGATTTCTGAGTTGTTATTGCTATATTAACCTTTGACCCTTGACCTGGGGATCTAGCTGTTTGACCCCAAACCTGATCTTTCCTTGTTTGTGTTGACTGCAGCTCTTTTGCACTTCTGCCCTGAGTACCGTTGCGTGGAGATCTCCCCTAGCAACAGCGAGGTCGTCATGACACCGGGCGACTCCATGATCTTCACCTGTTCTAGCTGGGGGACAGTCGGATGGAGGTTCAAGCGGAATGACGACATTCCCTATTTTGGAGTGGAGAACCAGAACACAACCAGTGTTCTCATTCTGGACAACGTGACGTGGAGACACACAGGAGTGTACGTCTGTGCCGAGGCTTTGACGGACGAGGCTAGAGAGGTGGCAGTCTTTGTGCCGGGTGAGAACACCGTCATAACTATACACTCTGTCACAGATAATAACCTAGGTTAGCTTAATCAAATGTTTTGTTCCCAATTCCCAGGTAAATATTGTATATTGTAACATCAATCTCAGCTCTTAGGCCTCAATATCTTGGTTCAATCATGATATGAATTAAATCTTCTTATCTCTCACATGGTGTGAAATTATTCATCTTATCCCTCCAGCTAAGTCTTCCTCTCCTCCACACAGACCCTGAAGTGTGGTTCATTGAGAGCTCCCACGGCATGGTGACCAAGACCAGCGAGGAGGGGACCATCCCCTGTGTGGTCACCAACCCCCACATCAACGTCACCCTCTACGAGACGGACAGTGACATGCACCTAAAGGGGGTCTACATCCCCAGTGAGGGCTACAGGGCATCCCTGGAGGACAGGACCTATGTGTGTCGTGGGGAGCTGAACGGAGAGGAGAAAGAGTCCCAGGAATTCTACGTCTTAAGTATAGTTGGTGGGTACCTGGAAGGGGCAGGGGGTCGGCGATGGGGCTGGTATAGAGAAGAACACTATTGTCTGCTCAAACCTATAGCTTGTTTATTTATTTATGTATAGGGGACAAAGCACATTAATCAACATCAATATTACAATAATGCCACCTCCATGTAAATGTTGCCTGGGTTGTAATTACATGCACTGTACTGTACAGCATTGTTGATGTGCATGTCTGAATTTAACAAAGTATTGCAGTATTGCACAAGGGTATTCATCTATTGGTCTCACTTAAAAGGCTATCAAGCTGTTGTATGTCAGACTGAAAAATAACAAATGAACTATTTTTCTCCTTCCTGCTCTCTGCCTCCCTCCCTCCCTCTTCTCCTTTCTCCCTCTCTCTCCACACACTTCTCGAATTAGTCCCGGAGACAATCGACGCCTACATCAATGCGTCTAAGACGGTGCTGAAGCAGGGCGAGCCTCTGACAGTGAACTGCACGGTGCACGGAGTGGAGCTGGTCTTCTTCTCCTGGGACTACCCCAACAGAGACGTGAGTGGGAGAGAAGAGAGGAGAAGAGAACAAGGGCCTTTTGTTTGACTTTCCCTTCACTCGTCCCGGGGAGACATAGAGTAAATTGCATCAAGATGTCTGCTCAGCCACACCTAGATGTGTTAAATCCCGTTTCAATCTCACTCACAACAGACACATGGTTTTCATATCATTATTGATAATGCAGTGCATTTATGGTGTTAAAATTGTTTTAAGTTTGAAGGCCCTTGCTATAGGATTTCACTGACATAATACTTATACAACTGTATAAAATCAAACCTTCTTGTTAAACTTGTCGAATCTTATATTACTTAAATAGCCGGGGGACTAACTGCAGAAGATGTTTTGAGTAATCTAAAAATATTTTTTATTCCCTTTATATTAAAGCATTGCATGCATCTATAATCTCGTTTGCATAGTGGGATACAGTCGAGCAGAGGCGTTTTAAAACATTTCTACACAAAGGTTTTTAGCCGGGTAAAAAAAGTTTTATGAACGCATTTCATGCAATTCTTTGTCATTTATGACAGAAAACAATAGTAGAATATTTGTTTAATACCACAAATGACTGAAATAAGTGTCTACTCTGACAGTGACAAACTGAGACCAATAAAAACAACCTGGTCTTGAATGCAAACAGGCCAAATGAAGAGACACAGATTGCACATATTAGTAGGAATCTATATTATTATTATATTATATTATATTATTATATTATATTATTATTATATTATAGGCTTCAGTAGGCTACTAAATAAACGTTCCAGTGGCACTGGCTAACCCAGTGTTGACGATGAAGCCTTGCTTTCTCACCGGTGCTGTTCGCTCAGAATCGCTCAAACATTGTTGAGAAAAAAATTATTAGCAGACAGATTAATCGTATCTTTTCAGCAGTAGGCATTTGCTTTCCAAACTGCACATTTTTCTCCCGATTGCATTTAGAAATTTGTGAAAGGCAAACCATGGAAATATAATACATAGATGGCAGTTCCCATTCCAGTCAGGACTGGCAGCCATCGCTAGCGTTTAAAGGAAAACTCCACCCCAACATTTTTCTGCATGTCAGCAATCATGTTTTCAAGATATATAACTTTCAAAATACTCAAATACAGCTGGTATGATGCATTGTGCATGATATGATGCTGTGTTTGCGTCATATGACGCAACATGCATCATACTGGCTGTATTTGTGTATTTTGAAAATTAAATACCTAGAAAACTTGATTTCTGACATGCAAAACATTGTGGGACTATATCAACAATGGACTAATGAAACAAATACCAAAATATAGTTGTGTGGAATTTTCCTTTAACATTCAAATGACCAGGTTTAGTGGTTCCAAGACACTTCTATAGATGATATGTCTATTGCCACAATGGAACAAAGTTGGTATTTTTTCAATGTAATTTGAAGAAATGAATTTCAATTTATCAGGGGGTACTGCAGCACCTCCAGCACCCGTACTTCCAGTGGCTATGATTACTTAGTTTGTACTTCAAAAGTCTTCTCACAGACTTCAAAATGTTACCGATGCATCCCTTTCCTCTCCTGTGTCTGCCAGGTGGACTTCATCGAGCCATTGACAGACATCCTGTCGTCCCAGAGCATGCGCTCCTGCCTCGCCGTCTCTAAGGCGACGCTGGCCAACACAGGGCAGTACGTGTGTCACGTTCACGAGAGTGTCCAGGACCAGAGGGCCACCGCCAACGTCAACATCACCGTCCTCGGTGAGAAGGAGACAGGGAGAGACTCTCTCAAAACAAACTATGACTGGATTGCTTATTATTATGGGTCTTTTTTAGACTGAAAGAGCTCCATTCATAACATGAACCTCCATGCACTAGGTGAGAGAGAGAGTTCTGTTCAAATAAACCACATTTGATTTATTTTACTTTTCATGTAGCTTGCTATCGTCATTGAGAATACAAGCATCTGTGTTTTGTGAGATCACCATCAATTAAAATCAAATTAATATTGAATTATTATTTTTAATAACATGAATCTACAAAATTCTCCAATCTGAGGGTTTGTATAGAATCAGAAACAGCAGTGCAAACTGGAGATATTTTTTATCTGTGTTTTTAACTTCTGAAGTTACTTAAAATGATTAAAAATCATTCAACTTAACTGCAGCTAACTAGCTGCAAATTGAAAGACAACAATGTTTTTTGAAGGGTAAAACCAACATTTTTCTCCATCTTTGAGTATTGGATGTAGCCTAAGCTACAGTCGTTCCTCTGCTTACTCTGATCCCACTGAGGTGTGTTATATTTAGGCCACAGTAACCAGACATGTATAAACTGCCTAATTCATAGCCAGGGTATGCTTACTGAGAATCTGTCTCTCTCCAGTGCTCTGGACGAATGCTCTGGACAGCCCACTGGAAATGACAGATCCTCGTTTCAACCAGTTCAATAGAGCACGCCATCAATCAAATCAAATTGTAGTTGTCACATGCACCGAATACAACCTTACCGTGAAATACTTACTTACAAGCCCTTCGCCAACAGCGCAGTTCAAGAAATAGAGTTAAGAAAATATTTACTAAACAAACTAAAGTAAAAAATTGAATAAAAAGTAACAAAATAAAATAACGAGGCTATATACAGGGGGTACAGGTACCGAGTCGATGTGCAGGTCATTTGTACATGTACAGTAGGTAGGGGTAAAGTGACTATGCATAGATAATAAACAGCAAGTAGCAGCAGTTTAAACAATAACTACCTCATTGTATACAGTACCTAATCAGCAATAAACTGAATACAGTGCATTTAATACAAGGTACTTTTGATATCATAGTGTATAGGTTATCCCATACTGGGCACCAGATTATAAGAATACTGGGTATAGAGCTATGGATCATGATGTTAAGGCCTAATGGTTTCTTCCCTTGCCTGGGTGCCAGTCTTTCACCGAGGCAAGGGACGTTTTATCCTATTCGTCTATTTCTTCGCTCCTGCAGGCCACATGTTCTTTCAGGAAGTAAACAGAGGTGCTCTACTTATAATGTGGTCACTAATGACAACCTTCCTCCTTCGTCAGAGCGAGGCTTCGTGGAGCTGAGGTCTGTCCAGGAGCGTAACGTCTCGGCCCAGCTGCACCAGAACGTAGAGCTGAGGGTTGAGATCGAGTCCTACCCCGCTCCACGTGTCCGCTGGACCAAAGACAACGCCACCGTCAACGGAGACAACACCGTCATCACCAGGCAGGAGCACGAGACCAGGTCAGACCACCTGGACGATCATCAATTCTAATCAATTTGGAGATTGAATTTATCAATAACTTGGTCTATTTGTCATTGTATGAAAGCAGAACAACAGATCAACAGGATTTACAAGTACACTTGCATGGTATGCAATGCATCATGTTAGCCACTCAATGGGGAATTTACCATCTCTGATTCCTGCTGGGTGTTAAATGATGTAGCCTTGCTGTCGGAGAGGATTGGGTTACCTGTTGGTATTATCTTGCGTTGACTGATAGGGACTGGATGTCTCAGAAGTTCTTAGGGTCTTACAGATGTTGATGGATTGAGTAAGATGCTTTAGTCCTGCTAACATATGGTTTTTCCAGGATCAGTTTTGATTGATTTCATGACATTTATAACGGTGTGGCTCTCCTTTTCTCTTCTAACTCAGGTACGTCAGCATATTGACCTTGGTGAGGATCAGGACGGAACAGAAGGGACTTTACACTGTTCTCGTCGCCAACGGAGACGACACCAAGGAAGTGACATTTGATCTGGAGGTCAAAGGTTAGTAGCCTTTAAAGAAATATAAACCATTGGGGTGTAATCTCATTAGTCTTATGTGACTCCTCCTTTTCGTCATCAGCACTGATTTGAAAGAACTACATCCACCATGGTCCATTGCTTTCACCCTCCCTACGCTTTGAGATCAGTGCAAATAAAGGAGAGGCGATGAGGATAAAAAAAAGTATATTTAGACTTAAGACTATGGAGAGGCAACATGGCTCAACATTGACCTATACTTATCATCTAGAGTCGGGGGATATGTAGTTCCTAACCCTGTATCCCTATCTGTGTAGTTCCCCCTCAGATAACAGACCTGTCGGACCACCACCTCCCAGGGAAGAGGCATGCAGTGACCTGTGTGGCCGAGGGGGTCCCCTCCCCCTCCATACAGTTTTTCAGCTGTGACAGCATGCTCAAGTGAGTCATGTCATCATGATCATCATCATCATCATCACAGTCTCTGTCACACTGTGAACACTAGAGGGCACACTTTGCTTACACTCGTTTTTACCATTTGTGTTTTAGTAATTGCAGTTTAAACTTAAGTCAGGCCAGCTATGGGTTATTAGACTGCTTCTATACCTAAGTCTGCTCTGAGGGCATTAGCTGACAGCATTTACCTCTGACACAACTGAGTAGAGGTAGCAGTAGTAGTACACCTGTACTACTGCACTATTGATTATCATTAGAACATCTCTCCCAGGTGCAGTAACCGGAGCACAGTGTGGCAGCCCCTGGTGTCAGACCCTGAGACCCTGAGTATCCAGACCAACATTAGTTTCAATGAGAGCCGTAAGGTGGGCCAGGTCCGCAGCCAGGTCACCTTCCACAAGCCCCAACAGGTGACCGTCCGCTGTGAGGCCAGCAACGAGGGAGGAGTCCGCAGGAGAGACGTCAAACTGGTGTCCAGCAGTACGTATCTCAAATAGAAGACAACATATTGATGATATTATATGAAGACATTATTTTATCTATGGGGTTCTATGTATCTACGCACACATACTCTATTCAAGGAAGGATAAAGTAGGCAACTCAAGTCCTGAAGAGTTGCAGGCTCTTGGTTCCAGTCCAGTACTAACAAATCTGATAATTCATAGTTTATGTTCTGGGTGAATCTTTTACTAGGAAAAAATCTGTAGACTACTGTATTTCTACTATGTAATAGTTGAATGTTAATGTTCTGTGTTGTGTTCCAGCTCTGTTCTCCCAGGTGGCAGTGTTGGCTGCGGTTCTACCCCTGGTGGTCATCCTCATCACCTCCATCATCATCCTCATCGCTGTGTGGAGGAAGGTGAGACTACACAGAGAGGACACAGTGAATAATGTTTAAACAACTACTATCAACTCACTCATAGTATCTCAATGTCCCTGAGTGATTGGGTAACTCTAACTATTCTGTGTTGCCTCAGAAGCCTCGCTATGAGATTAGATGGAAGGTGATAGAGTCAGTGAGTCTGGATGGCCATGAGTACATCTACGTCGACCCCATCCACCTGCCCTACGACCTGGCCTGGGAGATGGCTCGAGACAGCCTGGTGCTGGGTAAGTACCAGGAACCACGGGAGAAGGGGGTACCAATGCACAATATACACTGCAGTGGCGGTCTTGCCGTTTAAGATGAGGGAGGACAATTATTATTTTCATGAGCATGGCCTTATTTCTATTACAGCATAACGGAAGACTGTCATTCGTATTTCATTCACCCAGTTCAATGTAACAGCAATAGATTTAGGCTACTACATGATACTAGAATTTTCCATATGCCCATCATGAGGTTGCAGAACCTAGCCTGTGAATGAAAGTTTACAACATAGCTGCACAGGTTGAGAGAGATTTGGGTAATCAAGGTGACAGACATTGATACATTCAATACCGCCTTGCACATTCAGGTATGTTTATCCCCGTTTCATTCCGTTTGCTTCCGTTTAAGAAACATTTTTCAACAGAATTGACGGAATGAATACACCCCTGATCATACGCAAACACAGTTCAGTTTCATAGTAGCCACATACAAACAGCATGATCATTTTGCTCATTGTATAATCCCTTCTCGCATCTACGCACTCTCCTCCTCACCTTTTCGCTTTGCTTGTGGACTTCAGTGCAAAACACATCAGCTGTCTGTGACCAGGCAAAAAAACCTTTCCAAGCCAAACATTTATATCATCACCGCTAACCGCTACACACAGCCTCCATCATAGTCACCATATTAATGTTATAGTAAACATACACAATATATACAAAAGTATGTGGACACCACTTCAAACTAGTGGATTCAGCCATTTCAGCCACACCCATTGCTGATAGATGTATAAAATCGAGCACACCTCCATGCAATCTCCATATACGGCACGGTAGCCTAGTGGTTAGAGCATTGGACTAGTAACCGGAAGGTTGCAAGTTCAAATCCCAGAGTTGACAAGGTACAAATCTGTCGTTCTGCCCCTGAACAGGCAGTTAACCCACTGCTCCTAGGCTGTCATTGAAAATAAGAATTTGTTCTTAACTGACTTGCCTAGAAAAATAAAAAATAGACAAACATTGGCAGTAGAATGGCCTTACTGAATGACTTTCAACATTGCACTGTCATAGGATGCCACCTTTCCAACAAGTCAGTTTGTAAACATCATCTGTCCTCAGTTGCAACACAGTCTAACGAGTTCCAAACTGCCGCTGGAAACAATGTCGGCACAATAATTATTTGTCGGGAGCTTCATGAAATGGGTTTCCATAGTCAAGCAGCCGCACACAGGCCTAAGATCACCATGCGCAATGCCAGGAGTCGGCTGGAGTGGTGTAAAGCTTGCAGCCATTGTGCTCTGGAGCAGTGAAAACGCATTATCTCGAGTAATTAATCACCTTTCACCATCTGGCATTCCGACTAACGAATATGGGTTTAACGGATGCCAGGTGAACACTACCTGCCCCAATGCATAGTGCCAACTGTAAAGTTTGTTGGGGGAGGAATAACGGCTGTTTTTCATGGTTCAGGCTAGGCCCCTTAGTTCTAGTGCAGGGAAATCTTAATGCTACAGCATACAATGACATTCTAGATGATTCTGTGCTTCCAACTTTGTGGCAACAACCTTTGGGGAAGGTCCTTTCCTGTTTCAGCATGACAATGCCCCCATGCACAAAGCGACATCCATACAGAAATGGTTGGTCGAGGTCGATGTGGAAGAACTTGAATAGCCTGCACAGAGCCCTGACCTCAACCCATCAAACACCTTTAGGATGAATTGGAACGCCGACTGCTAGCCAAGCCTAATCACTCAACATCAGTGCCCGACCTCACTAATGCTCTTGTGGCTTAATGGAAGCAAGTCCCCACAGCAATGTTCCAGCATCTAGTGGAAAGCCTTCCCAGAAGAGGAGGCTGTTATAGTAGCAAAGGGGGGAACACTCCATATTAATGCCCATGATTTTGGAATGAGATGTTCGATGAGCAGGTGTCCACATACCTACTAGAACTAATGGTTAGTAAACCGGCTGCAATCATGCAGTACAGTGTACAGTCAGTAAACAGTTTAGCAGTTACACCGATGGGCCCCGGTGGCAATGAATGACTTAAACCAAAAGCTTACCTTAACTTGGAAGAGTTGGAGTAGCCATAGCCAGCTAGCTAATATAGCATCCCTCTCTGTTTGAGCCGGGTGTTTGAGTAGAATAAAATAGGTAGCTCCATTCGCTAAGTGAAAAAATATATAACTAAATCTCTCTCTCTCTCTTGCTTTCGCTTTGCTGCTTTTCCTTCATTTTTAAAGAAATCAATTTGTTTAAAACTGTTCAACTATTGTCTATCTCTTTCTTTGAGTCAACTACTCACCACATTTTATGTACTGCAGTGCTAGATAGCTGTAGCCTTTGCTTTCAGTACTACATTCATGCTCTCATCCTTTTGGGTGGACAACATGTCAGTTGATGCTGCAAGTGCTTTGATAGGTTGTAGGACGTCCTCAGGAAGTTATCATAATTACTGTGCAAGTTTATGGAAGGGGGTGAGAATCATGATCCTCCTAGGTTTTGTAATGAAGTCAATGTACCCAGATGAAGACGGAAACTAGCTGTCTTCCGGCTTCACCATGATGCTACCTTACAGTGTGCTGTTAAAGCTATTGCAGACCTTCATTGCAAAATAGTGTGTTTTAATCAATCCTGACTGGTCTCCTAGTCCCTGATGCTGAAAAACATCCCCACAGCATGATGCTGCCACCACCATGTTTGAGAGTAATTTAGGTGCATTCTGGCAAACTCCAAGCAGGCTGTCATGTGCCTTTTAATGAGGAGTGACTTCCATCTACCATAAAAGCCTGATTGGTGGAGTGCTACAGAGATGGTTGTCCTTCTGGAAGGTTCTCCCATCGCCACAGAGGAACTCTGGAGCTCTGTCAAAGTGACCATTGGGTTCTCCCAAGGCCCTTCTCCCCCGATTGCTCAGTTTGGCTGGGCTGACAGCTATAGGAAGAGTCTTGGTGTTTCCAAACTTCTTCCATTTATGAATGATGGAGGCCACTCTGTTCTTGGGGACCTTCAATGCTGCAGACATTTTTTGGTACCCTTCCCCAGATCTGTACCTCAACACAATCCGGTCTCGGAGCTCTACGGACAATTCCTTCGACATCATGGCTTGGTTTTTGCTCTGACATGCACTGTCAACTATAGGACCTTATATAGACAGGTGTGTGCCTTTCCAAATCATGTCCAATCAATTGAATTTACCACAGGTGGTAAACAAGGATGATCAATGGAAACAGGATGCACCTGAGCTCAATATCGAGTCTTATAGCAAAGGGTCTGAATACTTATATAAATAAGGTATTTCTGTTTTCGCTTTGTCATTATAGGTTATTGTGTGTAGATTGATGAGGGATTTAAAAAAATCTATTTTAGAATAAGGCTGTGACGTAACAAAATGTGGAAAAAGGGAAGGGGTCTGAATACTTTCCGAATGCCCTGTATATGCGGATACCGCCAATATTTATTTGCTAGTGTATTTAATAGGGGCAATACAAGTTCAAAAGTTGACATATTGACTGTTCTGATTTGGGCAATGTTTGTGTTTCTGACTTTAGCCATGTTTGTGTTGTGTTCCAGGTCGTACTCTTGGGTCCGGGGCGTTTGGCAGGGTGGTCGAGGCGACTGCCTATGGTCTCAGTCATTCCCAGTCCAGCACAAAGGTGGCAGTAAAAATGCTCAAATGTAAGTGATAACAATCATCTGCAGTTTTGATTCAGTATGTTTCTGCTTTAGCCAACTTGTCCTTGGTTTGTTTGGTAAGATAAAAATCCAGTTTCAGTCTTAGTTCTTGTTCACTAACCTTTGTGTCCTCTGATCTCTGACCACCAGCCACAGCCAGGAGGAGTGAGACCCAGGCTCTGATGTCAGAGCTGAAGATCATGAGCCACCTGGGGCCTCACCTCAACATCGTCAACCTGCTGGGAGCTTGCACCAAACAGGGTGAGCTCCGCCCCCATCACCACAGCAACAATCCCAAACTAAAATCATTAGCCTCTGAAATCCCATGCCTAGGGCAACACCATGTATACTGGAACATTGTTAATGTGGGAGGAAACCCATCTGCCTAGGGAGACTATAACGTCATAGCTACAAACGTTCAATTTGATTAACCACATAATTGCATGTGTGACACACAAATGATTCTCTGATGAAGAGAAATAATTGTCCTTCATTTGTGACTTTCACATCTCAGGTCCTCTCTACCTGGTGACGGAGTACTGTCGCTATGGAGACCTGGTGGACTACTTACACAGGAACAAGCACACGTTTCTGCAGTACTACGCTGAGAAGAACCAGGAGGACTCTGGTTGCCGCGTCTCTGGAGGGAGCACCCCTCTCAGCCAGAGGAAAGGGTGAGTGCTACCTCCTCCTCTGTGGCTCGGGTCTGTGTTTGGAAGATGAAGTAGAGGTTAAATGTATAACCACATATGAATGGGAGCAAAAAAGACAAGCTGTCAATTACAAAAATGAGGCCATACGCACATTGAGCATTTGTTTGTGTTTTTTTCCACTATCCTAATGTTTCTTGAATATATTGGCAGCAACTAGAGTAGCCTAGTAGTTAGCGCGTTGGACTAGACTAGACAAGTTCAAACCCCTGAGCTGACAAAGTACAAATCTGTCGTTCTGCCCCTGAACAGGCAGTTAACCCACTGTTCCTAGGCCGTCATTGAAAATAAGAATTTGTTCTTAACTGACTTGCCTAGTTAAATAAAGGTAAAATAATGTGTCCCAAATATCTTGGCAGCTACGTGTCGTTTGGCAGTGAGTTTGATGGTGGCTACATGGACATGAGTAAGGACGAGCCCACGGTGTACGTCCCCATGCAGGAACTTAAAGACACCATCAAATACACTGACATCCAACCTTCTCCATATGAGTCGCCATACCAGCACCACCTTTACCAGGAACAAGGTATGGAGTCCAGGAAATACATGCTAATAACAAAGCCAAAGCGTACTGTATACTTTCTACAATGTAGGTCTATTGCAAGGGAGCCTGGTATAGGAGAACTGTCTCATTGTAATGGCTGAAATGGAATATCAAACACATCAAACATATGGAAACCACACTTCGTTCCATTAATTCCATTTCACCTATTACAATGAGCCCATCCTCCTATAGCTCCTCCCACCAGCCTCCTCTTGTCTATTGCATGCCAGACATATGGGAAGCACATGTGAAAGGATGGGCGGACTGACTGGCAGACAGGAAAGGACAGCGATGTTGTTTATTTGACCTCCAGAAGCCTCTCTGTGTATTTTAGCAAGTCGACGTCACTATACATATACATACTGTATATGCTGTCCATGTGTAACACCTGAACACCGATTCACCTTTACATTGTCTCCTTCCTCTTTTTGACCTCTGAACCCTTCCATCAATGTCTCTGCCCTCCCTGCCAGACCAGACCACAGTGGACAGTGCCCTGGTCATCAGTGACTGCCCTACCCTCAGCTATTCTGACCTCATTGGCTTCAGCTACCAGGTGGCCAAGGGCATGGAGTTCCTTGCCTCCAAGAACGTATGTTATGTTATATTGTATTATTTTAGTTTATTGCTCTATATTTATGTATTATTCTTTATTGTGCCAGGTTAGTAAAGTACAGACCTGGATATAGAATGTACTTCATCATCTGTACTAAATGTCCCAGACCATGTCTCCATGTAACCCTGTTGTTGAACCCTGTCCTCCCCAGTGTGTCCATCGTGATCTGGCCGCCAGGAACGTGTTGATCTGTGAGGGGAAGCTGGTGAAGATCTGTGACTTTGGTCTGGCCAGAGACATCATGCACGACTCCAACTACGTCTCCAAAGGCAGCGTGAGTGGCAGGCTCACTCAGGGTCACTCAGGGTCACCCAGGGTCACTCAAACACATGAAACATTACATGACCATTATGGTAACCACTACGTACATTTTGAAAGATAACAGTAAGATAACACCATAGATTATGACCTTCAACCTACTTAAATTGTAATTAGCCATAACTGCTACTGTAACCTACTGCTCAGTACCTGGCTGATGCTAATCTTACCTCTGACCTCTTCCCCCTCTCAGACGTTCCTTCCTCTTAAGTGGATGGCCCCAGAGAGTATTTTCCATAACCTGTACACCACCCTGAGTGACGTGTGGTCCTATGGCATCCTGCTCTGGGAGATCTTCACCCTGGGTAGGAGGACATACATGAAACAGAACCCCATTCATTATTAATAGATAGATGGAAGACAAGAGATTACTGTTTGATTAAACCAAAACAAACTATTAACTGGAGTTCATTTACGTTCAGAAATATTAGTAGTAGTGTGGGTGCAACTTTTGATTACATGACCCTGTTTATTTAATATGAACGTATAAAGGTTTCACTCTGTCTTAACAGACAGGCCATGAAGTTGTCTATCAGATTATCTAATCCTGAGTCTGTCTTCAGGGTCAGATGAGCTCTTGTTGTTATCTACAGTCAGGGTTCATAATCAATTCATTTGGGGATTTTAAAAATCTTTTTGAAACTGCCGTGACAACAAGAGCACCTATTGAGAAGTTGTTCATTTAGGGTGAAGCCGCGTGATTTGTAAACAACCTTTTTCTTGGAAAACAAAACTTTTGGAAACTCTTGATTCAGCATGACCTTAAGATTTTCAAAGTACATTCAGACTGATCAGCTTTTAAATATTGTTTTATGTTCTGACAGGAGGAGCCCCCTACCCTGATCTGCCCATGAATGAGCTGTTCTACGGTGCCTTAAAGAGAGGATATCGCATGGCCAAACCTAACCACGCCACCGATGAAGTGTAAGTCTCTAGAATGGCACCAAGACCATCCCTCCCAAAGACCTCTCAGGATTCTAGTATTGTGTGTCAGAGAGAATTTAAGAAAGTACATTTATATTTTCTGTACCTTGTCCTTCAGTTATGAAGTCATGCAGAAGTGCTGGGATGAGAAGTACGAGAGAAGGCCAGAGTTCTCTTTTCTGGTGCACACAATGGGGAACATGCTCACAGACAGCTATAAAAAGGTACCTTATTAATATACAGGGTTCTTCTGCTTTACATGTATCTGTGCATCTGAGGACCAAAGTGTTTCCACATTGACATACACTACCGTTCAAAAGTTTCACTTAGAAATGTCCTTGTTTTTGAAAGAAAAGCAAAAGATTTTGTCCATAAAAATACGATGAAATTGATCAGAAATACAGTGTAGATATTGTTAATGTTGTAAAAGACTGTTGTAGCTGGAAACAGGTGATTGTTAATGGAATATCTACATAGGCGTACAGAGGCCCATTATCAGCAACCATCACTCCTGTGTTCCAATGCCACGTTGTGTTAGCTAATCCAAGTTTATAATTTTAAAAGGCTAATTGATCATTAGAAAACCCTTTTGCAATTATGTTAGCACAGCTGAAAACAATTGTTCTGATTAAAGAAGCAATAAAACTGGCCTTCTTTAGACTAGTTGAGTATCTGGAGAATCAGAATTTGTGGGTTCGATTACAGGCTCAAAATGTCCAGAAACAAAGAACTTGCTTCTGATACTGATCAGTCTATTCTTATTACTGAAAAATGAAGTGAAGAGGCAACTCCGGGATGCTGGCCTTCTATGCAGAGTTGCAAAGAAAAAGCTATATCTCAGACTAGCCAATAAAAAGAAAAGATTAAGATGGGCAAAAGAACACAGACACTGGATAGAGGAACTGAGCAAGAGGACAAGTACATTAGAGTGTCTAGTTTGAGAAACAGACGCCTCAAGTCCTCAACTGGCAGCATCATTAAATAGTACCCGCAAAACAGCAGTCTCAACATCAACAGTGAAGAGGTGACTCCGAGATGCTGGCCAGTTTTATTGCTTCTTTAATCAGAACAATTGTTTCCAGCTGTGCTAACATAATTGCAAAAGCGTTTTCTAATGATCAATTAGCCTTTTACAATTATAAACTTGGATTAGCTAACACAACGTGCCATTGGAACACAGGAGTGATGGTTGCTAATAATGGGCCTCTGTACACCTATGTAGATATTCCATTACAAATCAGCCGTTTCCAGCTACAATAGACATTTACAACATTAACAATGTCTACACTGTATTTCTGATCAATTATTTTAATGGACCTAATAATTAGCTTTTCTTTCAAAAACAAGGACATCTCTAAGTGACAACCAAACTTTTAAATGGTAGTGTATGTGAAATATGTATGCATCGTTTATGGATGTATGATTCATGCATCAGTTTGATATTTATTGATTGTAGATATATGTTATTGATTGTTTATTGGTGTAGAGATACTGCCAGGTCAACGATGAGTTCTTCAAGCGTGACCACCCAGCCGTGGTCCGCACCAAACCCAGGCTCTCCTCTCACTTCCCCACTCCGGCCCTAACCCCGTCCACCGCCCCTGCCACCCCCCAGGACACAAACCCCTACCCCCTAACTGGGGACTTCAGACCCGAGGCAGATGGTGAGGAAGCTTCCTACAACGACTACATCATCCCCATCCCAGATCCCAAGCCTGAGGAGGAAGTCTGCTCCGAGGCTAACGACATGCCAACGAAAAGCCTCGCAAGGTATAGCCATCTGACATACGACTGCCTGACTGACTGACTGACTGCAGATGTGTGCCAAGTGCTTGGTATGCAGGACAGATGAGGCAGATTTACTCTAGAGGACCTTGTATTGTTACAACACCAACCCACACAGCCAGATGTGGGATTGAGACAAAAGCTGTTTTATGTTACGATGTATACATTGTGAGCAATAAGGATTGTGCATACAGTGCACAGGATATTTAAGCAGAAATCTAAGACGAACCTAGATGGCTTAAAAGTGATAGTTTACATGGAATTTGGCGCCTTACTGTGATTAATGCATAATTTTCACCTGAAATAAACCATAGAATCACAGATAGGTTCGTGAAAGAACATGTGTGATGTTATTCCTTGTAGTTCTCGGGCTCTGGAGGACGAGGAGGCTGATTCCATCTCCCAGGAGACAGTGGAGGCAGACACCATTCCAGAGGATAAATATCTCCATGCCAACCAGGCCCTGATTCCACTGGAGTCCTCTGGAACACCGGAAGCGGAAGACAGCTTCCTGTAAGCCTTTCAAGGAACTTGGTGAAAGTATGACATTCCTGAATAGCTTTAGTGGATTAAGAGAAAAATGTAGCAAATTCAATTAGAAGGTGACTTTTACAACACAAACAACTCCCACTGCTTTAGCAAATATTCAACAATTGGTGCTTTCAAAAGAATGCTGTGTTGAAAATCTATTCAAAATCTATATTTACTATGAGAGTGACACATTTCATCATTGTGGTTGATTGATGATGCAAACTACTCCATCTTGAATAAAGGGATCATTTGCAAAGCCCTCGCATAAGAAAATAAGTATTAGTATCACATAAGAAGTTACTTTTAAGTTAGGTGTTCATTTTGTAAAATACTGTATGTAGCATTGTGGTCACTATTGCAGTGTTTCTATGGTGATTTGTATTCACATTTTTCCTTTCACATGTGTTGTATTTTTATGTTATTTTGTGTTTTATTTGGATCCCCATTAGCACCAGCTACTCTTCATGGGGTCCACACAAAACATGAAACATAGCATAATACAGAACATTACTAGACAAGAACAGCTCAAGGACAGAACTACATGCAGAGCTATATATATGTTGAAGATAAAAACATTAAGCCTCCAAAACCTGTCAAGTTTTGAAAATCACTAAAAGTGGAGTATGTACTGTTACATTTTGCTTGTGTGAAAAGGTACTGACAGGTACTTTAGTTGGTAAAAAAAAAAAAACATTAACACAATCTTATGGCATCTATACTTCTTAACATTAATTGAATATGATATTCTAGTTGCACTGAGGATTTTTTGGTTTTGTTTGTGTCTTTAAGTTACAAATGCGTACTTTCTATTTTCTACTCCAGGTTATTTTGCGAGAATGTAATACATTTTGAGAAGAGCTAAGCATACATCAGCCTTAATTGAGCAGAACATTATACACTCAGTAAATGGTATGTCTCAAATTATCATTTTATGTTGTCTTTAGTTTTATATAGATTTATTTTTACATTTTATGTAGTGTTTGTTTTAAACAATTCTGTATAAATGTTGCACTTTACAATGTTTAGGAAAACATTTCCAAGAAAAGGATTTAAGGTACAGTAGATAAGAGATTGAATGATTATGAGAGATATGAAAGAAATGTATGTTTTTACACAGCGGTACTGACTGAATGAGAAATAATCTGAGCATATCACTGCCTTAGCACACCTGGTACAAGATTAGTACGTTGTTTTGTACTGTGACTAATAATTGAGATCTTTAAAGTGCATTTGTATTGTATAAAGTTCTATGAAAGAAACAAATATATGGCCTATAGTATCCATATGAAAGGATATACAATAAACATTTCTATGGAAGGAGATCTTCTACAGAAATATGGCTATAAAGATTTGAATCTATATTCTTGAAGCAATTATATGATACCTGAGATAATTTGTCACTTGCTCGCAGAGGTTCTCCTATCGTTACATACACTACCAGTGAAATATAAATGACATGCTTCCTTGTACATATTTGTCACATGGTATAGGAACACAGAATGCAGAACACTACATATTGTAGAATATTCACCACACACACGCTATTGAACCAAAACTTCTCTGTATGTTTACGAATGTATTTTTCTATGTAGTTTATAAACGATTATGTGAAAATAAAAGTTTATAATGAAAATATGATAGATCATTACATTTTGTCCTTACTGTCTTCTTTTAAACTAGCTAATGAGGGACAGTTCCTGTTGTCTATTTTTTAGTAGTTCAATGACATGCAGAGTACTGCTATTTAACAGAAAATATGAATTGTGTTGTTCAGCTGTCATAACTTCAACAACAACACATGCTTGCTACACAGACTTGTCTTCTAATGCATTGGCTTTATTCAATCAATGTAGAAGAGATAAAACGTCCCCACATGAATTGAGCTTAACTCGAAGAGCTAGCTGTTGAGAATCAGCAAATCCAAACAAACTTTCCCAAGCCCAGATAGACTTATATCATCCCTTATAAACCAGTCCTATCAAAGCCTCTCTTTTTTGAGCCTTCAGCAGAACCCCCCCCCCCCCACACACACACACACACACACACACACTCTCTCTCTCTCTATTCCCTGGTTCCATTCTGTGGGCCATCAAAGAGGTCTTTTTACTGTCCTCCCAGAAGCCCCAGCCCTCTGCTCCACTTGTGGCTGAGGACCATGGAGGCCTGGGTTGGGGCTGGCTGGAACAGGCTGGGGCTAGGCCGGCAGGCTAGGCAGCAGTGCAGCAGTGTGACCACCATCACAGGAGATTAGTCTCAGCTCTCAGCACCATGGCATTAGGATTGGGAGGGCCGGCCTGTTTGCTAACCAAACCGAGACGCATGGTCATTAGCGGGGAGCGTGACACCTCTGTCTGTCCGTCTGTCTGTTTATATCTCTTTTACTGTCTGCGTGTCAGACTAAGAGAGACGGAGACTGAAGAGAAACAGGGTTGGCGGGACTTTACTCGCTCCTGGATGCTGGACCCATACAGCTTGGTGAGGTCAGATCTTACCACGGTGCTGAAGACATCTACAGGTACAGTAGAGTTCATCTGATGTTTACAATCTTAGCCATGTTCAAATCACATTTGAATAGGCTTTCAGTAAGGTATGGCCTATATTTCCAGATTTCAAAGTGACAAATCCTGTACGTTTTGTTTTCCCACTCGTCCTTAGAAAAGAAGAAGTGTATGACAGCAGAGTTCCAACCTGATGACTCCTCATTTCTCTCCTTGACCACAGACGAAATAACAACACTCCGAGACATACAGACATACAGCCAGACACAGAGCTGGAAAAGATCCAGGATGGTGCTGTACCTGGCCTTTCTGCTGGGGATCCTGCCCACTGCAGCTCAAGGTAAGTCTCAACACCTGTTTAGTACTGGATTATATTGGCATTCAGGTTCATGACTTGGTTTGGTTCTGTCGTTTAAAGGTCTTTTTTATTTGAAGGAGTGGAGCAGTCCCACTCCTTTTGTAATTATTTTGCTTTTTTGAATAGATAGTAAAGTTTGGAAAGACAGGGGAGATAGTGGGAGGGTGAGTCAAAGGGGAGGTGGGCCTGATTTGAACCCTCTGGCATACGTGTGTAACAGTTGGACCACACGGGCCACTTGGTAGTATTGTTGATATTGTATTTAATGCAGCTCTTGTGTCCTCCATACTTTTACGTGGATGATGCCTGACTAAAAATGCAATTTAAAGCTCCAATTCAGCAGTTAAAAACAATAACAACACATTTTCCCCGCTTCTGTTATTGTTTGGAGAAATGTAGCCACTCTCAAAGCAATAGACATGGCTATGGATGCAAAGACTGACCATCCATGATATCAAATTTATATGTTTAACCATGTTTTGAGGCTATTTAGTGCTTGTTTACATTTGCATTGTTTACAAACATTGGAGTAAACCAAGCTCATATTTTGGGTTCTCCCACATGAAAAAAATACTATAGTATACTATGGTATACTGTAGTATTCACTGTAGAGTTTTTGCGGAATGTAGTATACTGTATTATTTACTGTAGTGTTATTGCGGACATTATTGTAGCATTTTCTACAGTGTTTTTGGGGGGGATAATACTATAGAATTTACTATAGTGTAAATTCTACAGTATACAGCATTCTATACTAAGTACACACATGATCGAGGTTTACTATAGTGTGTATTATAGTATTCTACAGTATAATACAGTTTACTACAGAATTCTATAGTAAGTTCTGTAGTATTTATTATATAGTAAACTGTAGAATTGTTTTCATGTGTGCTGATGGAGTATGACAGTTGAACTTAGCTCATGGGGCATTTCTAAGTTATATTCTTCAAGAATCAATGAGTACATACCATTGATTTGTTACTCCAAAAATGGGTGTAGCAACTGCAGATTGCCCCTTTAAATGTCACATCACATTTATCAGACAACATATCAAAGAAGCATGTGTCTGAGGTCTTGAATATGAACAATCATATGTAGGACAGTACTGTCCTGTACATATGGCTGAGGTCTTGCTCCATTGTATCACAGCCATATGTATTTGATAGGCAGCTAGTATACTTGGAGTCCATAGGAAGGTGGTGTGTAATGTTATCAGGAAATCTAGACCCAGAATGCTGAATGGCACAAAACCAAGAACAGCCCCCTCCCTCTGACCCTCTAAAGTTGAGCTGTGGACTGTGATAAATAAGAACATCTGCTGAACAACAAATCTCAGTTCTGCTTTGAGATAAAACAAGAAACAAACTTTACATGTAAGAACAAATGGAGGGAACACTTAGGCTGCTGTAGTGTTGAGATGTTTCATGATGATGCTTCATCTGCTTCATGGTTGCCAAATACAGTAGAGTGAATGCTGAATAAAACTGCACCATGAGAAAGCCCAAATGAGGTTTTATAGATTTAAAAGAAGAAAACAACTAGAAATGTCCTTTAAAGCCGTCTTCTACTGGAGATTTGTCTTGATGTTCTTAAAACCCCCTTGACCCCAATAAGTTGTTGGAGTGTCTCAAAGAAGGCATTGTTTCTCTGTGTGTCACCAGGCAGCAGTTAGCTTTGTCACACCCCAAGGGAGAACATCTCCATGGTCTTTACACCCCATACAGCTCCCTCTGTCTCCCTCTGTCTGCATCTGTTCTTTCTGTTTTTGGACGAGAAAACACTGAGTCAACTCTTTGTTTGTTTTTTCTTGTGTTTGAGGGTGTAAAGGGGCAAGGCAATAAGAGGGTATGGGTAGCCTATAGGATACTTTGCATGCTGGGGTCATTGCTAGTTAGTAAGTCTCCTTTCATCATGACATAGATACAGAGTTGGAAAGCAGAAGTGAGAGAGGGAGTGAGACCTCTCCTTTAGGGCCAGCTCTGCAATGTGTTTCCTGAATTTGCAGTGTCCAAGTTAACTGTTTAACGCAGAGTGACCAGGACGACTTTCAGTTCTCCTCGGTCTTCATGGAAAGGTCAAAACAGAAAGAAATAGTGATCTGAGTTGTTGATGAACACCAATTGATTTAATCATGTTTTGAGTTTCCTGGTCTGGTCACATGGTCAAGAAGTAGTCCGTCCTAACCATTATGTATGTAACCAAGTGTATGTCCATGTACTGCTATAATAACAATACAAACAGCCCAATATAGTGATGGAGTTTTAACATCTCTGGTCTCTGTTTCCCTCAGCACAATGGCGGCATCCTGTAATCAAGCTCAACTCCCAACTCGTGGTTGGGTCTGAGGTAGTACTGAACCCAGGCACCCCATTAGTCCTGAGGTGTGAGGGTGATGGGCCAGTCAACTGGCTGACCCGGTTGGCCAAACACAAGCGCTTCATCTCCAAGGTCAAGGGGAGAGTCAGAACCTTCAGGGTGGAACGTCCCTCTGCAGAACACACTGGGACCTATAAGTGTGAATATACCAGTGTGAACGTCAAGGGCCAGAACTTGTTTTCTACAGTGCACGTGTATGTGAAAGGTAAGCTCAGAAGAGTACTGAGTTGCTGTTAATTTACCATACCTGTAGAGAGAGGGATGATTTTGATTTTAAAAGTCTTGGGGGCATGGTTTTTGTTTGCTTATCTCCCCAGTATCTCTCATTCTAACACATCCCACCTTCTCCATCAGACCCAGACAGCCTATTTTGGACCAGCAGCACGTCCCTGAGTGTGGTGAGGAAGGAGGGGGAGAACTATCTGCTCCCCTGCCTGCTAACTGACCCAGAGGCTACAGACCTGGGGCTCCGCATGGACAACTGCACCTCCGTACCCCCAGGCATGAACTACACAGCAGACCCCCGCAGAGGCATCCTTATCCGCAACCTCCAACCCAGCTACAATGCAGACTATGTCTGTAGCGCCAAGCTCCACGGGGTGGAGAGGACGTCCAAGGCTTTCTCCATCAACATCATTCAAAGTGAGTAGGTTGAGTGTTGTGGAGGGATACTTTAGATAAAGTGACCAGACCTAAGTCAAAGCATACTGTACAAACTTGATCAGGCCCATGGTCCGTACTGTACAAACTTGATCAGGCCCATGGTCCGTACTGTACCACACTGTACAATGTGTACAAATGAGATATTTTCAAAATGTAGTTTAATTGAAAAAGGACTATGTTGCTTTATTACACATGTTGTGTATCTGGTTCCCTCTGTGTCCAGGGCTGCGTTTCCCACCTTACGTATTCCTGGAGAAGGATGAGTATGTTCGTATCGTGGGAGAGAAGCTGAGAATCCACTGCACCACACACAACCCTAACTTCAACTACAACGTCACCTGGAATTACAGCTCCAAGAAGGCAAGCACAGTCAGAGTTTCTGAAACAACCTATTTGTTCCACTGTCAGAGTTTCTGAAACAACCTATTTCTTCCACTGTCAGAGTTTCTGAAACAACCTATTTCTTCCACTGTCAGAGTTTCTGAAACAACCTATTTCTTCCACTGTCAGAGTTTCTGAAACAACCTATTTCTTCCACTGTCAGAGTTTCTGAAACAACCTATTTCTTCCACTGTCAGAGTTTCTGAAACAACCTATTTGTTCCACTGTCAGAGTTTCTGAAACAACCTATTTCTTCCACTGTCAGAGTTTCTGAAACAACCTATTTCTTCCACTGTCAGAGTTTCTGAAACAACCTATTTCTTCCACTGTCAGAGTTTCTGAAACAACCTATTTGTTCCACTGACAGAGTTTCTGAAACAACCTATTTGTTCCACTGACAGAGTTTCTGAAACAACCTATTTGTTCCACTGTGTCACAAGCTGTAGCTCTATCCCAGAGTTGGCCAAAACAAAGTGCATGATAATAGGTCTTCAGGATAAAAAATGTTTCCTGTCTCTTCTTACTTCTTACAGAGATCCACCATAGAGGAGAATGTCCAGTCTAAAGACAGCCGTCTGGACATTGAGAGTATCCTGACCATCCCTGCAGTAGACCAGTCAGACACAGGGAACATTACCTGCACTGGAACCAATGAGGCTGGAGTCAATAGCTCTGCCACCTACCTGCTGGTCGTAGGTTAGTTAATGCACAACTGTGTCGTTCCACCAATTTTATGAAGTTGGCTTTAGCTAGCCCAGATAAGTTCCCAATCTCCCAACCTGCTGCATGTTTGAACAGTGTTGATCATTTGCGCCATGTACTTTTAATGTAATCTCAATTGCAATCCAGGTCAGTTGGTTCTGTTATTTGATGATGCATAGTGATAACACATTCAGCTGTTGTATAAATAAACAAAATATCTGACATTATATTCACATTTTAACGTTGATGTGATTTTAAATGGTTGAAATCGTAGTGATAGACATTTGGGTGACAACTAAATAAAAAATCGGACATTGTTTTTCCATTGGAATTTGGTTGTGGTTTGTGGTTGATAACACATTAGAAACTCAACAACATTTTGGCGGTCTTTTTGAGTGCGTGAATATAGGTTGTTATCTCATTGATCAATCTCATTGTCCAAATAGACAACAGCCGTGAAAAGACAACCAATGGTTATAACCAACCAGCATCCAGGATCAGACAAACCCATTGTATAATAGAACACATTCCAGTCACAGAACTGGATTGTATTCATTAGGGCAAACTGCAGCAAAACTTTTTACAAGGGAAAGGAAAATCAATATTTTTCATTTTCTTTGGTTTGGTGCCTAAGGAATACAACCCTAGCTAACCTTAAATATAACCCTTCCATGTTTCTCTGTGTCCCTGTCCAGAGGAGCCCTACATCCGTCTGTCCCCCCAGCTGTCCTCCAAGCTAGCCCACCAAGGCCTGTCCATTGAAGTGAACGAGGGGGAGGACCTGAAGCTCTGTGTCCTGATCGAGGCGTACCCCCAGATCATAGCCCAGAGCTGGGACACCCCAACGTCCTCGCCCACACAGGAACACATCTTCACACGCTACAACAACAGGTGAGCACAACAAGGTGAAGGGAACTGACTGAATGAAGCTACTGTATTGGGAAGACGTTTGGGCCTGTTGGACAAATGCGCAGCAACAGAAAACGGGTGTGAGACAGTGTCATTGTGAAATGTTCACAGATCAGAAGCTGACTTGTTCACAGTAAAAATGTAGAATGGGTAAGTAGCAGCAGCAGTTTATTAGTTGATCTGACACAAACTCAGCGGTCCAGAGAGTTCTGTACTATGAAACCAGAAGGAAGGAGCTTCTGTAATGTTTTACCTCCATGATGAGGCATAGTAGCAACAGTCTGAGGAGAACCATGATGTAGTATTCAGCACATCACACCATCTGCACTCATTGCTCTTTTGTTAAAGAGCTCCAGTAATCTAGTTCACCAGCCGGCTCCCCCTCTTTCTATATGCGGTAACAATTGAGCATGGTGGTTAGACTCCAGTGGTTATTTCTTCAGTGGTTAGATCTCCAGTGGTTAGATCTCCAGTGGTTAGACTCCAGTGGTTAGATCTCCAGTGGTTAGATCTTCAGTGGTTATATCTCAAGTGGTTAGCTCTCCAGTGGTTAGACTCCAGTGGTTAGATATCCAGTGGTTAGCTATTCAGTGGTTAGATCTCTAGTGGTTAGATCTCCAGTGGTTAGACTCCAGTGGTTAGACTCCAGTGGTTAGATCTCCAGTGGTTAGATCTCCAGTGGTTAGATCTCCAGTGGTTAGATCTCCAGTGGTTAGACTCCAGTGGTTAGAATTCAAGTGGTTAGACTCCAGTGGTTAGATATCCAGTGGTTAGATCTCCAGTGGTTAGACTCTAGTAGTTAGATATCCAGTGGTTAGCTATTCAGTGGTTAGACTCCAGTGGTTAGATCTCCAGTGGATAGAACTCCAGTGGTTAGATCTCCAGTGCTTAGACTCCAGTGGTTAGATCTTCCGTGGTTAGATCTCCAGTGGTTAGACTCTAGTGGTTAGATCTCCAGTGGTTAGATATCCAGTGGTTAGCTATTCAGTGGTTAGGCTCCAGTGGTTAGATCTCCAGTGGTTAGATCTCCAGTTGTTAGACTCCAGTGGTTATATCTCAAGTGGTTAGATATCCAGTGGTTAGATATCCAGTGGTTAGCTATTCAGTGGTTAGACTCCAGTGGTTACACTCCAGTGGTTAGACTCCAGTGGTTAGATCTCCAGTGGTTAGACTCCAGTGGTTAGATCTCCAGTGGTTAGACTCCAGTGGTTAGATCTCCAGTGGTTAGCTATTCAGTGGTTCGACTCCAGTGGTTACACTCCAGTGGTTAGACTCCAGTGGTTACACTCCAGTGGTTAGACTCCAGTGGTTACACTCCAGTGGTTAGACTCCAGTGGTTAGATCTCCAGTGGTTAGACTCCAGTGGTTAGATCTCCAGTGGTTAGACTCCAGTGGTTAGATCTCCAGTGGTTAGATCTCCAGTGGTTAGACTCCAGTGGTTAGATCTCCAGTGGTTAGACTCCAGTGGTTATATCTCAAGTGGTTAGATCTCCAGTGGTTATATCTCCAGTGGCAGTGGTGGAAAAAGTTTCAAATTGACATACTTAAGTACATACTTGAGGAGATACCTTAATAGAAAGTTACTCAAGTAAAAGTTATGGTCACCCAGTGAAATACTACTTGAGTAAAAGTCTAAAAGTATTTGATTCTAAATATACTTAAGTATCAAAAGTAAAAGTGTAAATCATTTCAAATTGCTTCTATAAAGCAAACCAGACAGCACCATTTTCTTGTTTTTAAAATGGAAGGATAGCCAGGGGTACACACTAACACTCAGACATCATTTACAAATGATGCATTTGTGGTTAGTAAGTCAGCCAGATCAGAGGCAGTAGGGATCACCATGTGTTCTCTTGATAAGTGTGTGAATTGGACCATTTTCCTGTCCTGCTAAGCACTCAACATGTAATGAGTACTTTTGGGTGTCAGGAAAAATGTATGGAGTAAAAAGTACATTGTTTTCTTTAGGAATGTAGTGAAGTAAAAGTAAAAGTTGTCAAAAATATAAATCGTAAAGTAAAGATACCCCAAAAAACGACTTAAGTAGTACTTTAAAGTATTTTTTCTCAAGTACTTTACACCACTGTCAAGTGGTTAGATCTCTAGTGGTGCTACAACAGATCCTGCCTGGTTTCCCCTCAGGTATTCCGCTACCCTGCTGCTAAAGAGAATGATTGCACAAGAGCAAGGCCAGTACACCTTCTATGCCAGGAGTGCCATGGCCAACGCATCCATCACATTCCAAGTCCAAATGTATCGTGAGTAAAGTATCAGTAGTTTGAATATCTATACACACAGACATAATGATACAGATGCACTGCATCAGTTCATACAACAACTCTCTGAGGAATACAAGTTTTTATCAAGGCATCTATTGACTATCTGTATCTGTATTTAAAACATGGTTTATTTAACCATGCTCTCTCGTGATTGGCAGAGAAGCCGGTTGCCGTGGTGAGATGGGAGAACATCACCAGCCTCATGTGTACGTCGTTCGGTTATCCTGCTCCCATCATCCTCTGGTACCAGTGCTCTGGAATCCGAGCCACGTAAGTGTTTGCATGAGGGTTACTAGAGGGCAGTGGTATGATATTGCTGTGGTAAAATAGAGACTTAATAAGCACAGAAATACCCATCATTGATGATAAGAGAGACTAAATAGGTATAATGGATCATTCCACCAATTCAGTGCCTTTTGAGAAGTGTAACTTGGTAAAAAATATAATAATAATAATCATAAAGAGGACATGTTCAACTTCATAAAAAACATTTTTTTCACATCGCAAGATGACAGTGGGAATGGCAGCTTGTTGTTTGCAACAGCGAGTGGCAATTGAATGCAAACTTCACCCCCACAAAATAACTGTTAATACTTCTCTAGCCTACCTATCTATTGGTAACACGGTTGACGTGTTATGTTTGACACGCTCAGTTTTCCACCACAAAAGAACTGTTAATACTTCTCTAGCCTATCTATCTATTGGTAACACGGTTGACGTGTTATGTTCGACACGCTCAGTTTTCCACCACAAAAGAACTGTTAATACTTCTCTAGCCTATCTATCTATTGGTAACACGGTTGACGTGTTATGTTCGACACGCTCAGTTTTCCACCACAAAAGAACTGTTAATACTTCTCTAGCCTACCTATCTATTGGTAACACGGTTGACGTGTTATGTTTGACACGCTCAGTTTTCCACCACAAAAGAACTGTTAATACTTCTCTAGCCTACCTATCTATTGGTAACACGGTTGACGTGTTATGTTTGACACGCTCAGTTTTCCACCACAAAAGAACTGTTAATACTTCTCTAGCCTATCTATCTATTGGTAACACGGTTGACGTGTTATGTTCGACACGCTCAGTTTTCCACCACAAAAGAACTGTTAATACTTCTCTAGCCTATCTATCTATTGGTAACACGGTTGACGTGTTATGTTCGACACGCTCAGTTTTCCACCACAAAAGAACTGTTAATACTTCTCTAGCCTATCTATCTATTGGTAACACGGTTGACGTGTTATGTTCGACACGCTCAGTTTTCCACCACAAAAGAACTGTTAATACTTCTCTAGCCTACCTATCTATTGGTAACACGGTTGACGTGTTATGTTTGACACGCTCAGTTTTCCACCACAAAAGAACTGTTAATACTTCTCTAGCCTATCTATCTATTGGTAACACGGTTGACGTGTTATGTTCGACACGCTCAGTTTTCCACCACAAAAGAACTGTTAATACTTCTCTAGCCTACCTATCTATTGGTAACACGGTTGACGTGTTATGTTCGACACGCTCAGTTTTCCTTCGCCTGAAGGAGTAGAACCAGCTCACCTGCTTTTACATTATGTTTGATTATTAGATGTTTGTTCCTTTTGAATTAAAAAAAAGGAACCATTTCACCATGTTAAAATGAGAGTTCAATTCACGTGACAGGGTTGACATTAAAATAAGGGACATATGTAAATGAATGACACAAAATAAATAATCATCTTCAGAAATGACTCTGTCAAACGGGTTAAGTGGGTTAAAATCGACCAAGAAGTCACAGAGGCACAGAGCCACAAAATGCAGAATTTTTTCACTTCAGCAAGTCTTTATATATATATTAAAAATAAGATGCATAAATTCTCCATGTTGTCTATGTTAAAGGGCACTACATTTAACATAACAGGCTTTAAAATTCAATATTGGTGCCCAATTTCTACTTAAAATATCGAAAGGCACTCGTCGCAGAATATCACTACTATGGTGTTTTTTTTTATATAATAACGTATTGGATGTCATAACTAAATGAGGGAGTCAACCTATCTCTATCCCTTTCTATGAGAACAGGTGCAATGAGAACAACACAGGTCTCCAGATGCCTGCTCCTCTCCTGGCACAGACGGTGGAGGTCCAGAGGGAGGAGTACGGGCCGGTCGAAGTCGAGAGCGTCCTAACCGTGGGACCGTCCAACCGTAGGATGACCGTGGAGTGTGTCGCCTTCAACCTGGCCGGAGTTGGCAAAGACACCTTTGCCATGGAAGTTTCCGGTAAGAGTCAAAGCACAGTCATCCATGGCTATCCTCATGGTTACTGTCTAATCCTTAGTTCACACTCCTTGTTTCTGTGTCATCATAGTCAAGTACATGAACTGTACATGAACTGTCTGTTCATTTGTTGATTCAGATTCACATAATCTGTTACTTTAGCTACAGCTATTCATCCTCAGTTCCACATAAACCCATTCCAAAACCATTATACATAGAACATTATGAGTGTCATCTACACTCTCCCTCCTGACTCTCCGTCTGCTCTCTAATTGGATAGATAAAGTGTTCACCTCCACCCTATCGGGAGCAGCTGGTGTTCTTGCCTTCCTCATCCTGCTACTCATCATCCTGCTCTACAAGTACAAGCAGGTAGGACACACAACAGCCTCTGCCATATACAAAATACACTGAGAGACCAGTATGCAATCTCGTCTAAAATAAACCTTGGTAACAAATGGATATATCTATGAATAGAGTATTCACAAATATCTCTAGTTTCAAATCATTGTTTCCTTTTAGCTTTTCAAATGATTGACTAATGAACATTTCCTTCCCTTTGCAGAAACCGAGATATGAGATCCGGTGGAAGATCATCCAGGCCAGTGATGGAAACAACTACACGTTTATCGACCCAAGTCAGCTGCCGTACAATGAAAAGTGGGAGTTTCCCAGGGACAAGCTCAAGCTAGGTTTGTGACCTTTTCTTAAACAGGATACTGCAGTGGTTTGGTACTTTGGAGTTAGATATTCCACTCTTGTGTAATACATTGTATCTTGATTTGAAAAGGCAGTTTTTGCTGGTTGGCGAATGCATGGAATCTCAACTAAATGTACAACTATAAATTGTATTTACTTACGAAAATAAAGTATATTGACTTACAGTTACATTTGTAAGTGATGTGTTGGCTGTGTGACCTGCAGGGAAGATCCTAGGAGCTGGGGCCTTTGGGAAGGTGGTGGAGGCCACGGCTTATGGTCTGGGGGAGGACGACAATGCGATTCGAGTGGCTGTCAAGATGCTCAAAGGTCAGAATCCATTGAAAAGAGAACACTTTTTAATCCAGGAGTAGAATTGATTAAAGCTGCTAAAATGTCTGTGATCTGAGTGGTACAGGGTAATTTCTGTCTCTCTGCAGCCAGGGCCCACTCAGATGAGAGAGAGGCTCTGATGTCAGAACTGAAGATCCTGAGTCACCTGGGACAGCACAAGAACATCGTCAACCTGCTGGGAGCCTGCACTCAGGCAGGTGAGAACGGAGCACTCTCCTTAAAATGCATGGAAAATACATACGTATTTCAATCAAATTCGACCAACATTTTTAGCTTAAAAAATCTAGTATATTTGGAAGCTTAAAATCTCTCAATTTCTATCAAATAATATCCATTAATCTTCTCTAAGGACCCGTACTGGTGATCACCGAGTACTGTAGTCATGGAGACCTTCTGAACTTCCTGCGACACAAGCAGGAGACCTTCCTGAACACTGTCATGAACATGCCAGAGGTACCAGAAGAGACCAGCGACTACAAGAACGTCTGTGAGGAGAAACAGTTCATCAGAAGGTATGGATCATGTTGGCATTCACCAAGCTCATGAAAAAGCAGGTGGACTCTCAGTAACCTTTATTCAACATACAGCAGCAGCCTGGTGACGTAACCACTTTGTCTGATTAGCCTCCTCCCAAACCTCCCCCTCCCCCTCTGATCCCTTCCTCCCCTCCCCTCTCCCAGTGACAGTGGGATCTCCAGTGTGTCTTCTGACAGCTACCTGGAGATGAGGCCTGGTCCCCAGCCCGTCAACTCCTCTCTGGGTAAACAATCTGTCGTTCTACCTTCTCTTTTATCAAGCACCAGTCACTGCACAAGTTTTCCATTGTATTGTTCTTTGACTAAGTTAGACATTTGGGTGGACATTGATATATTCTGTTCTATTTTATTTTATTCTATTCTATTCTATTCTATCAGACTCTCTGTGTGAGGAGGGAGGGCCAGACTCGTGGCCGTTGGACATGGATGACCTGCTGAGGTTCTCCTATCAGGTGGCTCAAGGTCTGGACTTCCTGGCAGCCAAGAACGTGAGTCACATCAACACACAGTTTCAAAACAAAGCTTGTGTAACTAGGCATATTTCACAGTTTGAGATTATGTTTGGTGATAATTGGTCACACTATATTTTTTTAAATATCATCTGACAGGTAGAGATTACCCACGGGGCACAAACTGGTTAAATCAACATTGTTTCAACATGATTTGTCAACAGTTTGTGATGTGGAATCTACGTGGAAAATGCTTTGGATTTGTTGTTTTGAGTGTAACATGTTAACCACAGGATTATGTCAACCCATTTTCAACATAGACAAACCATGTATACATTTTTTATTTATTTGTACCTCCTGCTGGGGGAAATTGGTCTATCTACAGCTATACATTCGATCTTTAACAAAGCTCAGCCCTGCTTAGCATTGATAATTGTTACTGACTATTATCAATGTGCTGTTGTGAAAACGATTGTTGAGAGATCTCCATTTAATAAATGTACTGTTGCTATCGAAGTAATTCCAAAGGGTAGGTTTAACAGAGCAAATGAAATGTAATCATATTTTATCAATAATATATCATCAATGAGGCTATTTAGGCCTATGTAACATTTGGAAAGTCATCAACGGCTATTGGTTCAATTCAACTCAGGATTCAACTAAAAATAGACCAAGGGTTTGAAGCTTTGGTTGTCTTCAAATGGAATCTACAAGTTAATAATAAATATGTTAGATTTATGTCTCCATCTAAACCAAAAATACAAGTTAAAGAATAGGATTCAATCAAATCAAACTGTATTTAAAGTATATTTACATTTTGATTTGATTTAGTCCTATTCTTTCACTTGGATGTTTGAGATGGAGACCGAATCCAACATATTAATTATTAATGTGTAGACAAACGATTAAGACTAAGTCAGTGGCTCAGATGGAACCATCCAGGCAGTAGATATAGTACATCTCCTTTAAATGTTGAAATTTGGTTGCGTTGTCAACCAAAATCAAGTCAATATTACTTTTGCAAGACAGCCAAAACATTAGGCTATTTACTATCTTACAAACTGATGTAACAGTATTTATTCAACCTTAAAATGGGTTACACATTCATGGTCACATGTTCTTTCCCATAGGGGTCACACGGGCATGTGCCCCTTCAGATTTGTCCCATTTATATTTTTTTTATAAATAATATATACATATATTTTTTTTACATAGAGTTAAGCATAATGATTATGGCTCTAGATTACATGAAAAAGCTGTTTCAGGTGATTGAAAAATGTGACATTCTCCAACTTATGGACAGGGGGCCTAGCCCCCCTCCAGACAACCGCCCTAGCCATCAAATCAAAATCTAATTTCATTTGTCACATGCTTCGTAAACAACAGGTGTAGACTAACAGTGAAATGTTTACTTACAGATCCTTCCCAGCAATGCAGAGAGAAAAAATTTAAATAATAGAAAAAATAATAACATGAGGAATAAATCCACAATAAGTAACTATTGGCAATACACAAGGGGTACCAGTACCGAGTCGATGTGCAGGGATACAAGGTAATTGAGGTAGATACAGTGGGGAGAACAATTATTTGATACACTGCGGATTTTGCAGGTTTTCCTACTTTCAAAGCATGTAGAGGTCTGTAGTTCTTATCGTAGGTACACTTCAACTGTGAGAGACGGAATCTAAAACAAAAATCCAGAAAATCACATTGTATGATTTTTAATGAATTTATTTGCAAATTATGGAGGAAAATAAGTATCTCAATACTTTGTTATATACCCTTTGTTGGCAATGACAGAGGTCAAACGTGTTCTGTAAGTCTTCACAAGGTTTTCACACACTGTTGCTGGTATTTTGGCCCATTCCTCCATGCAGATCTCCTCTAGAGCAGTGATGTTTTGGGGCTGTTGCAGGGCAACACGGACTTTCAACTCCCTCCAAAGATTTTCTATGGGGTTGAGATCTGGAGACTAGCTAGGCCACTCCAAGACCTTGAAATGCTTCTTACGAAGACACTCCTTCGTTGCCCGGGTGGTGTGTTTGGGATCAATGTCATGCTGAAAGACCTAGCCACGTTTCATCTTCAATACCCTTGCTGATGGAAGGAGGTTTTCACTCAAAATATCACGATACATGGACAGCATTCTTTGTCCTCCAAACACGACGAGTTGAGTTTTTACCAAAAAGTTATATTTTGGTTTCATCTGACAATATGACATTCTCCCAATCTTCTTTTGGATCATCCAAATGCTCTTTAGCAAACTTCAGATGGGCCTGGACATGTACTGGCTTAAGCAGGGGGACACGTCTGGCACTGCAGGATTTGAGTCCCTGGCGGCGTAGTGTGTTACTGATGGTAGGCTTTGTTACTTTGGTCCCAGCTCTCTGCAGGTCATTTACTAGGTCCCCCCGTGTGGTTCTGGGATTTTTGCTCACCGTTCTTGTGATCAATTTGACCCCACGGGGTGAGATCTTGCGTGGAGCCCCAGATCGAGAGAGATTATCAGTAGTCTTGTATGTCTTCCATTTCCTAATAATTGCTCCCACAGTTGATTTCTTCAAACCAAGCTGCTTACCTATTGCAGATTCAGTCTTCCCAGCCTGGTGCAGGTCTACAATTTTGTTTCTGGTGTCCTTTGACAGCTCTTTGGTTTTGGCCATAGTGAAGTTTGGAGTGTGACTGTTTGAGGTTGTGGACAGGTGTCTTTTATACTGATAACAAGTTCAAACAGGTGCCATTAATACAGGTAACGAGTGGAGGACAGAGGAGCCTCTTAAAGAAGAAGTTACAGGTCTGTGAGAGCCAGAAATCTTGCTTGTTTGTAGGTGACCAAATACTTATTTTCCACCATAATTTGCAAATAAATTCATTAAAAATCCTACAATGTGATTTTCTGGATTTTTTTCCCCTCGTTTTGTCTGTCATAGTTGAAGTGTACCTATGATGAAAATGACAGGCCTCTCTCATCTTTTTAAGTGGGAGAAGTTGCACAATTGGTGACTGACTAAATACTTTTTTGCCCCACTGTACATACAGGTAGGGGTAAAGGGATTAGGCAACAGGATAGAAAATAAACAGTAGCAGCAGAGTATGTGATGAGTTAAAAGAGTTAGTTCAAAAAGGGCCAATTCAAATAGTCCATCCTGATGTACTTTGTGCCCCCTCAGATTTTTGGGGTGCATGACGCCCCTGGTTTACTGCAACAATAAATGTCTACTTATGTAATCATTGAAACTGTACATGTTCATGGTCTCAGATCAGTGGAAATCTTGGCATTACTCACTTGTACCATGTACTTTAATGTAATCTCAACTGCAATCCAGGTTATTTTGTTGTGCTATTAGATGAAGCACAGTGATAACCGTTGGACTAGTAACCAGAAGGTTGCAAGTTCAAACCCCTGAGCTGACAAGGTACAAATCTGTCGTTCTGCCCCTGAACAGGCAGTTAACCCACTGTTCCTAGGCCGTCATTGAAAATAAGAATTTGTTCTTAACTGACTTGCCTGGTTAAATAAAGGTAAAATAAAATTAAAATAAATAACCCATTAAGTTGTTGTATAAATACACAAAATATCAAATCAAACTTGATTTGCCACATGTGCCGAATACACCAAATGTAGACTTTACCGTGAAATACTTACAAGCCCTTAACCAACAGTGCAGTTCAAGACGAAGAAAATATTTACCAAGTAGGCTAAAGTAAAAAGTAATTATAAAAAGTAACACAATAAGAATAACAATAACGAGGCTATATACAGGGGGCACCGGTACTGAGAGAGTGTGCAGGGGTACAGAGTAGTTGAGGTATGATTTTTATGAATCGTTCAGCAGTCTAATGGCTTGGGAGTTGAAGCTGTTGAGGAGCTTTTTGGTCAGCTTGCCGTGCGGAAGCAGAGAGTCTATAACTTGGGTGACATGAGTCTCTGACAATTTTATGGGCTTTCCTCTGACATCACCTATTATTTACGACCTAGATGGCAGGAAGCTTGGCCCCAGTGATGTACAGGGCCGTTCACACTACCCTCTGTAGCGCCTTACGGTCAGATGCCGAGCAGTTGCCATACCAGGCAGTGATGCAACGGGTCAGGATGCTCTCAATGGTGTAGCTGTAGAACCTTAAGTACACGTCCTGGTAATCCGTCTGACCCACTGGCTTTGTGAATGTTGACCTGTTTCCAGGTTTTGTTCACATCGGTTTCCGAGAGCGTTATCACACAGTCATCCAGAACAGCTGGTGCTCTCGTGCATGCTTCAATGTTGCTTGCCTCGATGCGAGCATAAAAGGCATTTAGCTCGTCTGGTAGACTCGCGTCACTAGGCAACTCGCGTCTGGGTTTCTCTTTGTAGTCCGTAATAGTTTTCAAGCCTTGCCACATCCGAAGAGCGTCACAGCCGGTGTAGTAGGATTCAATCTTAATCCTGTATTGACACTTTTCTTGTTTGATGGTTCGTCTGAGGGCATAGCGGGATTTATTCTAAGCATCCGGATTAGTCTCCCGCTCCTTGAAAGCGGCAGCTCTAGCCTTTAGCTCGATGCGGATGTTGCCTGTAATCCATGGCTTCTGGTTGGGATATGTTCGAACAGTCACTGTGGGGATGACATCATCTATGCACTTATTGATGAAGCCGATGGCTGATGTGGTGTATTCCTCAATGCCATTGGATGAATCCCGGAACATATTCCAGTCTGTGCTAGCAAAACAGTCCTGTTGTGTAGGGTCCGCATCATCTGACCACTTCCGTATTGAGTGAGTCACTGGTACTTCCTGCTTTAGTTTTTGCTTGTAAGCAGGAATCAGGAGGATAGAATTGTGGTCAGATTTGCCAAGTGGAGGGCAGGGGAGAGCTTTGTATGCATCTCTGTGTGTATCTGACTGTATTCCCAATTGAACGTTAGTGTGGTTTAAATGGTTGAAAGCGCAGTGATAATACATTTAGGTCAAAACTAAACCAAAAATCTGAAATAGATTTTCCATTGGAATTGGGTTGTCCTTTTAGATCAGGGGTCTTCAACCCTTTCTTGCCCAGGGACCCCCTCCCAGGCAACCCAGCGACCCAGGGACTCCCATTATACGTTATACGTTACCAGGCAAACACATTTTCACTAAGAACAGTTATTTAGCTGGTTAAACAAAGGTTAGCCATAGTGTTGGCAAAAATGAATGTCCAAGTCAGCCTATTGACTGGTAGCCTATTGACTGGTAACCTATTGACTGGTAGCCGATTGACTGGTAGCTTATTAGCAGGTGCATTTTCAAGGCATATGTGAGATACTCCATTGAGTGTGATCAGCTCCAGTGAGTGTAAATTGCTCAATATTAGGAGTTGAGAAACAAAGTCGACAACATTCTAGATAATATATTCTCCTCTTTTCTACTGTTTATCACTATTTATCAAAACATTGAAAAGAAAAAATATTTGTTCAACTTTTTAATTTTTACAAATATTTTCGCAGTACCTTTGCTTTGGCCATGGACCCCTGGTCCAATACCCCTGTTTTAAATTGTGGAACGTGTAGTGATAACACATTGGGAATTAATCTAACTGTTGGCTGTCTGTTTGAGTGGGTGAAAATATGTTGGAATCTCATTGATCAACATATCTAGCAAGTATTACCCAATTCCCCATGTTGTAATGATGTGGTGTGCCCAGTGGATGCAGATGAGAGCTCTTTGTGAGGTTGTGGTAAGCCACTATAAGTGATCCTCTCTCTGTCTGTCTCTTTCTCTCAGTGCATTCACCGGGATGTTGCAGCCAGGAACGTCCTCCTGACAGACCGCCGTGTGGCTAAGATCTGTGACTTCGGCCTGGCACGTGACATCATGAATGACTCCAACTATGTGGTGAAGGGCAATGTGAGCGAACAACAACAACCTCAAATGAACAACCACCTCAATAACAACATTTTCTGTGTCAGTAACAACTATTTCACGTGTTTAGTAAGGGCCCGGGCCTGGGTTTCTACTACACTATATGGAATTGTTTTAAGATGGTCATACCAAGAATCATTTAAATATTTGAATTTAGTTTTAGGCCCCTTGTCAGTATATAAAAAATATTTACCAAAATGATGAAACATTGAATTTGGCCTTACTGCTATTATCCCATAGAAACACATTGAATAATGTATTCATACATGGAAAAACAGATAGTAAGAAATAAATCAAAGGAAGTTTGTTTGGAAGTGTCCCATATCTGAGAAATATAAGAAAGATCAGGAAACTATTATAGTTTTGTTTATCCATATTTAGCCCCTTTATTAGGCACTAAACTACTTTCATATACAGTATACTGTATACCTTTGTTTCCTGGTTAAATAAAGGTTAAATAAATAAAAATACTTCCATTCATTTTATAAACTTCCGGGGGACCTTCAGACGAGTCTTGTGATGCTTGTGGGTGTCCTAGAGCGTTTGTGAGAGTCTCGCTTTTCGATGGTGAGTGTTGAGCCCAAACTGTTCAGACACTACAGACAGAAGTTGGTAGAACAGCGGTACCGACTTCAGACGAGTCCCATGGCGCTTGTGGGGGTCTTAGAGCAAAACGGAGAACACCATCGTGTTTGTGAGAGTCTCAACTTTCGAAACCAAACTGAACCGTTCTCCTGGTCTGACAAACACCACTGTAGCTCTGCCACCTTCCACCGCAGATGCGGAAGGCCGACATGGGCGGATGTGGTGGACTGAGTCTATGCAAAACAGATATACAGATATATCAAGCTTAAACAGACATATTTTAATGGGGACTTTTGTATTAAGCTAATTGAAGTACACGTCGCGCTGACTTCGACTCTAGGGGGAAAAGGTCAAGACACTCCATTTCTCTGTTGCCTGCAGTCATGGCAATTGTAGTTTGCTTTTGAGGTTGTGTTGCGTATTAAATATAAACTGTTAAATATACACATTTTAATATGTATTTCCTCACACTATGTGTCTGTAGGCGCGTCTGCCAGTGAAGTGGATGGCTCCAGAGAGTATTTTTGATTGTCTCTACACTGTCCAGAGTGACGTCTGGTCCTATGGGATCCTGCTATGGGAGATCTTCTCTCTAGGTGAGCTGGCATAAACATGCATATCTAAACACAGTGGAATCTCATTGGTGAAGTCATTCAGTCGTTCTTCTTAAATTGATTGTGTTTTGTTTCATTTCGGTAGGAAAGAGCCCCTACCCCAGTATCCTGGTGGACACCAAATTCTACAAGATGATAGAGTCTGGTTATCAAATGTCCCGGCCAGACTTTGCCCCTCCAGAGATGTAAGTTACACATTAAGGGCTTTTAGGTTTCAATAACCTTGTCCCCATGCTAAAATGAGGCAGAAGTTTTTAAGATTTAAAGCACCATATTTTTCCCCACTGAGTAAGCCCAGCTTCATTGGGATACAGATTCATGCATATTACAATATCCTTTTATATTTTTCTGGAATACTTAACAAAGACTCCCTATATTCCAATCATACTCCCTTTTCAGCATTTATGATAAAAATAAATATATTTATTGTGCCTTTTATTAATGCATTAAGCATGGCCGATTCCAGATTACTTCCTCTGAGCCCCAAGTTACAAAGCTCCCCTCAAACATCAAACACACCACAGAAACAAGAAATAAATAGTGTATTTTTCCCCCGAGGCTCTGCACATCTGTGAGTGTCAATTTTCCGTGGTTGTCACACTACCCAGAATATTTGTGTTGTGAGGCCAGAGACAGATAGACAGAGGCTACAGAGACTGAGTTACAACCTAGTCATCAGGGACCCTTTGTGTGGGGGTAAGTTAGTCCTCGATCAGGCATGGTACTGTGTGGTGGTGAGGTAGTCCTTGATCAACCATGGTTCTGTGTGGGGGTGAGTTAGTCCTCTGTCAGGCATGGTTCTGCGTGTTAGCCACATGATCAGCAGGCTGGAGTCCGGAACAGTGTCATTTCACAGCCCAGGCAGGGAGAAGACTGGTGGGACTGTGGTGGCGTTTATGAGGGGTGCATCTCTGTGCGTCACAATCAACCATGCTTATCATTGTAGTGTCTAGATACATAGAACACTTTTTGACCAAACTTTGGGATTGTAAGTAGTACAAAGCAGAAGTATGGCAGGTGAAAAGTACACCTTACAGTAGCAACAGTCATCAAAATTGTTAAAAGGTTTTAAAAACAATTATAGGAAATGAAACAGTTGGACAATGGATGAAGATACTTCAAACCTTTAGAATGTTTAAAGGCACGGGATAATTTAAAGGCACGGGATAATTTAAAGGCACGGGATAATTTAAAGGCACGGGATAATTTAAAGGCACGGGATAATAGGCGTGTGTGTCTTCTCTAAATAAACAATTGAAATAGGGCTGCAATGCAGCACATTAAAGCAGAACCTTTACATGTTTGTGTTTCATAATCATCACAGTTAAAACAGGAGAGCAATATCTATCTGGTAAAGTCCCCAAAACATAGATTTACAGTATAAAACAAACAGTTGGATGGTCACACTATTGATTCAGGAGGACAGTTACCACAGCCGTCGCCAAGAAAACAAGAGTGTGTGCCGCCATTTCAGCACCATCAGCTGGCTGGACAGAGCCTCTCCAGCCGTCTATAGCGGACCAGCATTCAAATCAAATCAAATTGTATTTGTAACATGCGACAAATACAACAGGTGTAGTAGACCCTACAGTGAAATGCTTACTTACAAGCCCTTAACCAACAATGCAGTTTTAAGAAAGAAACTAAAAAATGCGCGGGGGCAACGGTGCCGAGGTAATGAGGTAATGTGTATATGTAGGTAGAGTTATTAAAGTGACTATGCATAGATAATAACAGAGAGTAGCAGCAGCGGAGAAGGGGGGTGTGGGGCAATGCAAATAGTCTGGGTAGCCATTTGATTAGATGTTCAGGAGTCTTATGGCTTGGGGGTAGAAGCTGTTTAGAAGCCTCTTGGACCTAGACTTGGAGCTCTGGTACCGCTTGCCGTGTGGTAGCAGAGGGAACAGTCTATGACTAGGGTGGCTGGAGTCTTTGACAATTCTTAGGGCCTTCCTCTGACACCACCTGGTATAGAGATCCTGGATGGCAGGAAGCTTGGCCCCGGTGATGTACTGGGCAGTACGCACTACCCTCTGTATAATGCCTTGCGGTCAGAGGCCGAGCAGTTGCCATACCAGGCAGTGATGCAACCTGTCAGGATGCTCTCGATGGTGCAGCTGTTAAACCTTTTGAGGATATGAGGACCCATGTCAAAACTTTTCAGTCTCCTGGGGGGCAATAGGTTTGTCGTGCCCTCTTCACAACTGTCATGGTGTGCTTGGACCATCTTAATTTGTTGGTGATGTGGACAACAAGAAACTTGAAACTCTTCACCTGCTCCACTACAGCCCTGTCGATGATAATGGGGGCGTGCTCGGTCCTCCTTTTCCTGAAGTCCACAATCATCTCCTTTGTCTTGATCAAGTTGAGGGAGAGTTGTTGTCCTTGCACCACACGGTCAGGTCTATGACCTCCTCCCTATAGGCTGTCTCATTATTGTCAGTGATCAGGCCTACCACTGTTGTGTCATCAGCAAACTTAATGATGGTGTTGGAGTCATGCCTGGCCGTGCAGTCATGAGTGAATGGGGAGTACAGGAGGGAACTGAGCACGCACCCCTGTGGGGCCCCCGTGTTGAGGATCAGCGTGGCGGATGTGCTGTTACCTACCCTTACCACCTGTGGGTGGCCCGTCAGGAAGTCCAGGGTCCAGTTGAAGATGGATGTGCTTAGTCCCAGGGTCCTTAGCTTAGTGATGAGCTTTGAGGACACTATGGTGTTGAACGCTGAGCTGTAGTCAATGATCAGCATTCTCACGTAGGTGTTTCTTTTTGTCCAGGTGTGAAAGGGCAGTGTGGAGTACAATAGAGATTACATAATCTGTGGATCTGTTGGGGCGGTATGCAAATTGGAGTGGGTCGAGGGTTTCTTGGATAATGGTGTTGATGTGAGCCATGGCCAGACTTTCAAAGAATTTCATAGCTACAGATTTGACAGTCATTTTGGCAGGTTACCTTAGTGTTCATGGGCACAGGGACTATGGTGGTCTGCTTGAAACATGTAGGTATTACAGACTCAGACAGGGCGAGGTTAAAAATGTCAGTGAAGACAGTTGGTCAGCGCATGCTCGGAGTACACGTCCTGGTAATCAGTCTGTGAATATTGACCTTTTTAAAGGTCTTACTCACATCGGCTGCAGAGAGCATGATCACACAGTCATCCGGAACAGCTGATGCTCTCATGCATGTTTCAGTGTTACTTGCTTCAAATCGAGCATAGAAGTAATTTAGCTCGTCTGTTGGGCTCATTTAACTTCTTGAATCTACTTGAGACGCACATGTCCCAAGTAGGCACCTGGAAATGCAAATGCGCTACGCTAAATGCTAAATGTACTCGTTAAAACTCAAACCTTGATCAAAATTCACAAGCAGGGTATTAAATTAAAGCTACACTCGTTGTGAACCTAGCCAGCAAGTCAGATTTTTAAAATGCTTTTCGGCGAAAGCATCAGAAGCTATTATCTGATAGCATGCACCCCCCAAAATGCCAGCTCGACACGTAAACAACAGATTTTGCGATAGACGGCGCTACCCAAAACGCAGAAATAAAATATAAAACATTCATTACCTTAGACGAGCTTCTTTCTTGGCACTCCTATATGCCCCATAAACATCACTATTGGGTCTTTTTTTCGTTTAAATCGGTCCATATATACCCAAAATAGCTTTGTATAGAAGTAGTGTCATTCAGAAAAATTCATCGTTTTTAAACGCTGCGTAATTTTTTAAAATTAAAAAAGTCGACGATAAACTTTCACAAAACACTTCGAAATCCTTTTGTAATCCAACTTTAGGTATTAGTAAACGTTTATAATCTATCAAAACGATTACAGGGCGATGTCTCTTCAATAGGTCCTCACTTCAAAAACAATGCAATCTGATCTCTCCTTGAACTGCATCCGGGTGAAGACTGGAAAACTTGGGGTCAGACAGATGGATTTTCCAACAATTAATTCGATTGAAAATTAGTACAATGGCGCCATCGTGCGGAATTTGTATGAAGTGCAGGCAAATTTCCATTAAATTCTGTTCTCCTTTAACAACTGGTGGAAGTGACTTATGGAAATTATTTTTTGCTTTCAGAGAGCAGTTTTTCTTGCGTTTTTCAATGAAACACACGCTCTGTTATAGTCACAGCCGTGATTTAACCAGTTTTATAAACTTCAGAGTGTTTTCTATCCACACATACTAATCATATGCATATACTATATTCCTGGCATGAGTAGCAGGACGCTGAAAAGTTGCGCGATTTTTAACAGAATTTTCAAAAAAGGGGGGGGTAGATCTAACATTAACTGGTCAGCTTGTGGCTGTGCTTCCCTTTGTAGTCTGTAATATCCTGCCACATCCGACGAGTGTCGGAGCCAGTGTAGTACGATTTGATCTTAGTCCTGTATTGACGCTTTGCCTGTTTGATACTTCATTGGAGGGCATAGCAGGATTTCTTGTAAGCTTCCGGGTTAGAGTCCCGCTCCTTGAAAACAGCAGCTCTAACCTTTAGCTTCTACATCTGCATTGCTTGCTGTTTGGGGTTTTAGGCTGGGTTTCTGTACAGCACTTTGTGACATCGGCTGATGTAAAAAGGGCTTTATAAATACATTTGATTTGATTGATAGCTCAGTATGAATGTTTCCTGTAATCTATGGCTTCGAGTTCCACTTCGTGTCCCACTTGTTGTTGATTCTTCACAAAAAAATACAGTTTTATATCTTTATGTTTGAAGCCTGAAATGTGGCAAAAGGTCACAAAGTTCAAGGGGGCCGAATACTTTCGCAAGGCAGTGTATGTACGCACTGTCACTGTGGGGACGACGTCATCAATGCACTTATCGATGAAGCCAGTGACTGATCTGGTGTACTTCTCAATGTCATCGGAAGAATCCCGGAACATATTCTAGTCTGAGCTAGCAAAACAGTCCTGTAGCTTAGCATCTGCGTTATCTGACCACTTTTTTATAGACTGAGTCATTGGTGATTCCTGCTTACATTTTTGCTTGTAAGCAGGAATCAGGAGGATAGAATTATGGTCAGATTTGCCAAATGGAGGGTGAGGAAGAGCTTTGCATTCATCTCTGTGTGTGGAGTTAAGGTGGTCTAGAGTTTTCTTTCCCTCTGGTTGCACATGTAACTTGCTGATAAAAATTAGGTAAAACTGATTTAAGTTTCTCTGCATTAAAGTCCTCGGCCACTAGGAATACCGCCTCTGGATGAGTGTTTTCCTGTTTGCTTTTAGTGATATTCAGCTCATTGAGTGGGGTTTTAGTGCTAGTATCGGTCTGTGGTGGTATGTAGACAGCTACGACAAATACAGTTAAACTCTCTAGGTAGATAATGTGGTCTACAGCTTATCATGAGATACTCTACCTCAGGCGAGCAAAACCTTAGATACCATGCACCAGTTGTTGTTTACAAATATACATAGGTCCCTGCCCCGTGTCTTACCAGAGGCTGCTGTTCTATCCTGCCAATAAAGTGTATAACCTGCCATCGGTATGTTATTAATGCCACGACTCGGTGAAACATAAGATATTACAGTTTTTAATGTCCCGTCGGTAGGTTAAACATGCTTTCAGTTCGTCCCATTTATTTTCCAGCAATTGAACGTTGGCTAACAGTACGGATGACAAAGGCAGAGTAGCCACTCGTCGCGTGATCCTCACAATGCACCCCGATCTCTTTCCGTGAAATCTCTGTTTATTTCTCCAACGAATGACGGGGATAACGGCCTGTTCAGGTGGTTGGAATATATTGTTCCCGTCCGACTCATTAAAGAAAAATTGTTCATCCAATTTGAGGTGAGAAATCGCTGTTCTGATGTCCAGAAGCTCTTTTCGGTCATAAGAGAAGGTAGCAGCAACATAATATGTACAAAATAAGTTACAAACAATGCAAAAAATAATAATAAATAGCACAGTTGGTTAAGAGCCAATTAAAATGACAGCCTTCCTCCCTGGGCCCCAAATGATAAATGTCAGTCAAATATATATATACAGTACCAGTCAAAAGTTTGGACACACCTACTCATTCAAGGGTTTTTCTTTATTTATACTATTTTCTACATTGTAGAATAATAGTGAAGACATCATAACTATGAAATAACACATATGGAATCATGTAGTTACCAAAAAAGTGTTAAACAAATCAAAATATATTGATTTGTAGCCACCCTTTGCCTTGTAGCTATGCACACTCTTGGTATTTTCTCAACCTGTTATACTGAACAAAAATATAAACTTGACATGCAACAATTTCAACGATTTTACTGAGTTACAGTTCATATAAGGAAATCAGTGAATTTAAATAAATTCATTAGACCCTAGTCTATGGATTTCACATGACTGGGCAGGGGCGCAGCCATGGGTGGGTCTTGGAGGGCATAGGCCCACCCACTTAAGAGCCAGGCCCACCCACTGTGGAGCCAGGCCCAGCCAATCAGAATTCGTTTTTCCCCACATAAAGGCTTTATTACAGATTGAAATACTCCTCAGTTGAATCAGCTGTCCGGGTGGCTGGTTTCAGACAATCCTGCAGGTAAACAAGCCGGATGTGGAGGTCCTGAGCTGGCGTGGTTACTCGTGGTCGTGTAGTTGTGAGGCCGGTTGGACATAATGCAAAATTCTCTAAAACGACGTTGAAGGCCGCTTATGGTTGAGAAATTATCATAAAATTCTCTGGCAACAGCTCTGGTGGGCATTCCTGCAGTCAGCATGCCAATTGCACGCTCTGTGGCATTGTGTTGTGTGACAAAACAGCACATTTTAGTGGCCTTTTACTGTCCCCAGGACAAGGTGCACCTGTGTAATGATCATGCTGTTTAATCAGCTTCTTGATATACCAAACCTGTCAGGTGGATGGATCCTCTTGGCAAAGGAGACATGCTCACTAACAGGGTTGTTAACAAATGTGTGCACAACATTTCTGACAAATAAGCTTTTTGTGGGTATGGAACATTTCTGGGATCTTTTATTTCAGCTCATGAAACCAACACTTTACATTTTGATATGGACATGGAGTGGTTTGAAAGACCATAGAGCTCCATATTGAGACAATCTTCTCCCTGATTCTTGAGGGCCTTGCATGTTGTAGTGAAATGTAGTATTTTTAATACTGTATTGTGACCAATAACAATATGATCTTGATGCCCCACCAGGTATACGATCATGAAAATGTGCTGGAATCTGGAGCCAACAGAGCGACCCACCTTCAGTAAAATCAGCCAGCTGATTGAGAGAGTCCTTGGGGAGCAGCCCGAACATCTAGACCAGGTAACACAGAGAGGGAGATGGATGTTTAACATGGTAGATATCTCTCTTATCAGAATAAAACAGCATCGACGCTAAGGAGAACATAAAACATCTTCCATTGTCAAACTGGATTGACAATACTAAAGCATTATCTGAAGATAGCAGTACCCTAACTTCTAGGTGTTCTCCTCTCCCAGCAGTACCAGAACATCCAGCAACAGGACATGGTGATTGAGGAGTTGGAGCCGTGTGATGATGATGACGACAAGACAAAGTTTTGTGATGGCTCCTGTGACCAGTCCTGTGAACATGAAGAGGAGGAGCAACCTCTGATGAAGACCAATAACTATCAGTTCTGCTAAAAACTCCCTGGCATCATCAAACTATCCACATTCTGATCTGAAATTCTTCATTCATTCTATCTTCTGCTCACTGTAGAATCATTCTAGGAGCGTATATCCATAGAAATGGAATTGGGATATTTTCATAAAGCAATGAATGCCTGAAAAGCAATTTTTAAGTTCTCTTTTGGCTTGTAGATATACAGGCAGCTGAAAAAGTAATGTGACTTGCTATATACTGTGACTTGAGATACCATGTCTTACGCAGGAGATAATTGATCTAATCACAGATAGTGCCTTAGTTATGTACTTAATATATGTAATGCCTTATTGTATGTTCATTAATTACTTTTTCTTCTTCTATGGTTTGAGATGTTCTCTTTTAAGTCTATGCACCAATGATGGACCTACCCTGAACATACTGTTCTGTCCACAGGCTTCTAGTTATTTCCTCTGTTCGTACATACTGTGCTGTTGGCACTATGGTGAGATTGAACAGACTGTTCTGTCCACAGCCTTCTAGCTATGTCCTCTGTTCGTACATATTGTTTTGTTGCCACTATGGTGAGATTGTTGATTTCTTAGTTGTAGACAAGAATGCTGCTGTGGTGTTTTAATTCACGTTTGTCAGCGGGTTCACTTCCACATTGTTGAACAAGCTTTTTTTAACATGCTATATGCAGTTTTCAGAGGCAGCAACAAAACAGTAGCAAACAGTGCAGATTTTCGAATGTTTGCCTATATATGTTGGGCCAGTAATTGAAAGGTCACTGGTTCAAATCCCTCAAGGTGAAAAATCGGTTGCTGTACCCCAATTGCTTCAGGGACGTCATTAATAATGGCTGATCAAGGCTGTGACCCCACTCTCTGTGGGTGTCTCGGGGAGAGTTGGGATAGAGAGAGAGACATGATGTAACATTATATGCTATGGTAGGGAACGATCAGGATGAAAGGAAGGTAAAAATGTGGATCCAAGTATGGACAATACAAACATGTGTTTGATGGCCATGTACTGTTATAATCGCCACCCGGCACAGCCAGAAGAGGACTGGCTCAGAGCCTGGTTCCTCTCTAGGTTTCTTCCCAGGTTCCTGCCTTTCTAGGGAGTTTTTCCTAGCCACCGTACTTCTACATCTGCATTGCTTGCTGTTTGGGGTTTTAGTCTGGGTTTCTGTATAGCACTTTGTGACATCGGCTGATGTAAGAAGGGCTTCATAAATAAATGTGATTGATTTATTTGATACCATTCCACTTATTCTGCTCCAGCCATTACCACAAGCCTGTCCTTACCAATTAAGGTGCCACAGACCCCCTGTGATATCTATACCGCTCAATATTTTGATGTTCATCATCAGTATGATAAAACGTGTGAATTATGGCACAAAAAAATGGCTTCATTGTTTTGAATGTAGCATTCAGCTAATACTGCCTACTGTAATTACCACGATGTCAGATAAAAGCTATAAGTCAGTTAAAGTCTATATGTCAACTATAAGTCCGATAACAGTTACTTGGATTGTTAGCAGCTATTCTGAATACTGTTGCAGTGGAAATGAGAGAAAAGTAAGAGATTTCTAGGTAGTGTATGTATGGTGTAATGTAAATTAATAAATGTTTATTTTCACTATACTGCTTGAAAGCCAAAAACAGATTCTTTGTCATTAAATCCTTTGTTGTTTGCTAACCAAATCACTGTACTGTCTTGGAAGGAGTGTAATTATATTCAGACAATATGCACAAAAAAAATAAACTTAAATAAAGATGTCTCGCTTCCCTTGGATATACATTATATTTCCCTGTGGACTTGTTTCAACAACATTTCAGCCTACTCCATAGTACGTCATACGACAGTGAACAAAAATCTACATTTCAGTGATTTCTTTACCTCAGTTCCCGTTTCAGATGAAAATGCCTTCTCTGCAATCTTCTGAAGTTTCATTCCCTGTTCTCATGGGAGGTTGAGCAATACCAGACCACCTAAATAGGAAGTAACAATCCCACAGAAACTTGATTCAACATTAGGAAATACTTTATTTGCTTTATTTATAATTCCTTAAGCAAAATTATTCAGAAATGTCTACCGTCACCATATATTTTCATACCCCTTGAGTGGGTATCAAGTTCCATCCGCAAACTGTAATAACTATGTCCATCACAGTTACATCATCAAGTCAATCATTGTCTTCTTTAGATTCCATTCAAGCAGCTGAGAGTAGATGATAGAACAGTCCTGACATTCAGAGCCACCCCTCCAATAGGAGCTCAGGCAAGAGTCTCCCGTGGTCAAAAACCCAATCAAAGGCCACAAGAACTACAGATTCCATCAGCCCATGAGGCAGATGTGAAAGGTTGTTTACCTTGAATACATTTCAGCCCAAAGGGCAACGAGTGAGGTACCAGAAGATAGCATAGAACAGTGTGAAAGGTCTTACTGAGGATGAGAAAGCACGAGGACTCATTAAATACAGTTATTAAATAATCATAATTATTATTATACTTCTAGAAAGAACATGATGCACTCCAACAATGAAGTTAGTCAACATAAACAATGTTTTTAAACGTTGTTATCTATTCTAAAACTGTGTGAACTTTCCTTCAGTCAAAGTAAAGCAGAGAGCAGTTAGTAACAGTCACGTTTTTACACTCTTCACTGGTTCTGCTCCTCTCACAAAGAAAACAAAGTGCCATTCTTTCATTTCAAACCAGCAACAAAGTCTCTGCTGGACTGATAAGTTACAGACTATCTGTCTGGTTAGCAGCAACACCTCTGTTTCTTTGGAAACACTCAAAGCATATTTTTGCACAGTACATTCAAGGACTACCAGCCTCCCCACTACACGCTAGCTTTTCTGAACCAGATATCTCCATATATATTATATATGTATATAAATAGCCTTCTTTCTAAAAAAAGGACTACCTCATAATAATATGGGCCACATGTCCATAATATTAAACATTATCCCCCAACGTCAGAAAGTTATATTGGTTTGTTTACTTGTTGGGTCACAGCACAAAATAAGTCTCCAAAAAGCCACAGTCTGTCACTCTCAGAGAACCACTACCTCCTCATACCCAGTGTCTCCCTCCACCCCCCCGTCTCCTTCCCCCTCCTCCCCTTCCTCTGTGTTGATCTGTGCCACCCCCAGCCTGTAGAGGGCATCCCTGATCACCACCTCCCCAGGCTGGCAGGCCTTCAGCACTGTGCTGATCTGCTGGTCCACCACCTCCCGGCTGGACAGGAAGTCCTGCAGACGGTTGTACAGGTAGTAGTAGGCCGTGTTGTCAAAGGCCAAAGGTCTCCGCCGCAATGATGTCACCAAACCCTCAGAACATTCCTCCTCAGTGACCTCTGACCCTTCTGTCACCTCGGCTTCAACCTTGAACCCATCCTTCTTCTCCTCCTTCCCTTCGTCCTCTTCTTTCTCGTTGTCTCTCTCCAGGTCTTGTACCAGACTGCAGTAAGGTTCCAGCTCATTGCAGAGCCCCATTGAGTGGTGGTCCAGACAGGGGGGCTCCTGGCCATCTGTAGGCCCAGCAGGATGCACTATCCAGCGGGAAGAGGACTTGGTGACAGGGTGGACCTGGGGGTTCTCCACCACGGAGGACAGGTCAGCACAGTAAGGCTGGTCCTGTAGCTCAGCACACGACACAAACTGATGGAGAGAGAGAGGTGAGATAAACAATAATAACATCCACAGTACCTAGTTTATCTATTATGTAAATAGAGACCAATTCATTCTTCAAATTGTATTGTCATATCAGCATATTACAGGTTAAAAAACCTTCCGACACCATCCTGATTTGACCTCGGTTTCCCTCCTAGTACAATAATCAGACGTTAATAACTAAGTCCTTTCCATGCCCAGTGTGAGGGCCTACCTCTGGTTTGTCCATGGGATCAGAGAAGCAGCCCTGGTTCCTGCCCCACATGGTGGAGGCCAGCTCAGGGTACTGCACGTCTGTACACAGCGCCACCTGGCGGGCAGAGTCGGTAACGTAGACGGGAGGCCAATACCGGGAGGACACCAGCAGGTCCACGTGGTCGCGTGCCGTCTCACCCTTCACCAGGTACTTGGAACCACACACCACCTGGAGGAGTATGGGAAAAGTAGTCTTCTATCATCTGTCTGGTTCTCATTATGTTTTTATTGGTCAATAGATGTTGTTATTGTGTGAGGCCTGATTGGCTAACCTATCATTTTTCATAGACTGACAGACTAAATGCTTGATTGACAGAGTAATAGTTGAATGGATTCTGGTGGACGACTGATTGATTGACATTGATGGGTGAGATGTGTGCGGTTACCTGATGGGGGCAGATCTTGGACAGCTTGCCTGCTGTGAGGTGTGGAGGGGGCTGGGGGGCCGTGGAGAGGCCGTTCTGAACACACGTACACAGGGAGATCAGAGAGACCAGCAACTCATCCTGACAGAGAGAGAGAAAAGACATGTGTCAATCTCCTAAACACACACAATCAAACCAGAAATATACATACATAGAGATATCACAGACACACAGCGTTGATCTACACCTTGTTGCTCTCTGGTGCAGTGATCTCGCCACAGCATTCCAGTATGGCTTTGAGCTCCTCTGCACTGTGCTCATCCATTCGGTCCGGTCTGAGTTGGCCCTCGTGGATCAGACGCACCAGAACAGATGGGTCACCTGGAAAACACACACACACACACACGCACTAGAATTGTACACACTAACATTTTGATTTATTATTGATAAACAGGGCATGAACAAGTAATGATCAATGAAATCTCTGAAAGACTTGAGAATGATGTTTATCCTTCCAGTGATTGGCTTATTCCCCATCCCTGAGAGTGACTTCCTACCTGTGTGCTGTGTGAGGAGCAGGGCCTTGTCCTTCTCTGTGTTGATGACAGTGGAGCTCCTCATTAGTGGTGGGATGAAGGGGGCGATGATGGAGGCGTCGACCCGGGTGATGGGGACGCTGCAGGGGAACGCTGCCTGCTCGATGGCCTCACTCTCCATGGTCAGCCAGAAGTCATCCACATGCACCTTGTCTGGAGCCCCGAAGTCTGGCCACGTAAACTACAGGAGGGAGAGCGAGACACAGGTATCAACATGACTACAACACTATGCACACCAGACAGCTTGACTGTCCTGGAATCAGGCAGGCTAAAACAAATTAAGTAAAGAAAATCATCTTTAATTCTCTATTTTGACTGTTTGGATCTGTGGCTCTTTACAGTCTCTCCCTGACCTCCCATCTCCCCAGTCTCTCCCTGACCTCCCGTCTCCCCAGTCTCTCCCTGACCTCCCGTCTCCTCAGTCTCTCCCTGACCTCCCGTCTCCCCAGTCTCTCCCTGACCTCCCGTCTCCCCAGTCTCTCCCTGACCTCCCATCTCCCCAGTCTCTCCCTGACCTCCCGTCTCCTCAGTCTCCCCCTGACCTCCCGTCTCCCCAGTCTCTCCCTGACCTCCCGTCTCCCCAGTCTCTCCCTGACCTCCCGTCTCCCCAGTCTCTCCCTGACCTCCCGTCTCCCCAGTCTCTCCCTGACCTCCCGTCTCCCCAGTCTCTCCCTGACCTCCCGTCTCCCCAGTCTCTCCCTGACCTCCCGTCTCCCCAGTCTCTCCCTGACCTCCCGTCTCCCCAGTCTCTCCCTGACCTCCCATCTCCCCAGTCTCTCCCTGACCTCCCATCTCCCCAGTCTCTCCCTGACCTCCCGTCTCCCCAGTCTCTCCCTGACCTCCCGTCTCCCCAGTCTCTCCCTGACCTCCCATCTCCCCAGTCTCTCCCTGACCTTCCGTCTCCCCAGTCTCTCCCTGACCTCCCATCTCCCCAGTCTCTCCCTGACCTCCCGTCTCCCCAGTCTCTCCCTGACCTCCCGTCTCCCCAGTCTCTCCCTGACCTCCCATCTCCCCAGTCTCTCCCTGACCTCCCGTCTCCCCAGTCTCTCCCTGACCTCCCGTCTCCCCAGTCTCTCCCTGACCTCCCGTCTCCCCAGTCTCTCCCTGACCTCCCGTCTCCCCAGTCTCTCCCTGACCTCCCGTCTCCCCAGTCTCTCCCTGACCTCCCGTCTCCTCAGTCTCCCCCTGACCACCCGTCTCCTCAGTCTCCCCCTGACCTCCCGTCTCCTCAGTCTCCCCCTGACCTCCCGTCTCCTCAGTCTCCCCCTGACCTCCCGTCTCCTCAGTCTCCCCCTGACCTCCCGTCTCCTCAGTCTCCCCCTGACCTCCCGTCTCCTCAGTCTCTCTCACCTCCACATTCCTAAGCTCCAGCACGTTGTGTGTGTACCGCTGGGCGATCTCCATCTTGGGGGCGATGCCACACACACCACAGATCATGTCGTTGTAGTCCCTTACGGTCAGACACTCAAAGGCCCAGTAGCCACTAACCAGCAGCTCCTGGACATGGGCCAACTCCTCAGGACTCAGAGTGTGGACTGATTGATATGGGGGGGGGGGGGGGGGGGAAAGATATTAGAGACATGAACAGAACTCTGTTGAAAACCCTCTGAACCGTATGTTGCTCCAAGAAAGTCTTACCAGCGTGGTTGTGGATGTGGTCCAGGATGGTCCTGACTATCTGGTTAGGATGCCGGCCCAGTCTGATCTGACTCCGGATCTTAAAGAACAGGTCCAGACTCACCAGCAACCTGTTGCCAACATTGAACAGACCTGGGTGGAGGTCGGTGAAGCTGTGCAGGGCCAGACACTGGGGGTTGAGACACACCTTCAGCTGGAGAGAGGCTGTCTGGATCAGAGAGTCAGTCAACAGCCAGCAGTCCTCCTGCCCTGCTAAAGAACTATGGTACAAAACACCAGAGAGAAATGATAGAGAGACCTTTCCTGAAACCACACTATGAAATATGAAAAATGTCCAGAAATGTCCAACCCCTGAGCACCAGAAACATCCAACCACTGAGCACCAGAAACATCCAACCACTGAGCACCAGAAACATCCAACCACTGAGCACCAGAAACATCCAACCACTGAGTACCAGAAACATCCAACCACTGAGCACCAGAAACATCCAACCACTGAGCACCAGAAACATCCAACCACTGAGTACCAGAAACATCCAACCACTGAGTACCAGAAACATCCAACCACTGAGCACCAGAAACATCCAACCACTGTGCACCAGAAACATCCAACCACTGAGCACCAGAAACATCCAACCACTGAGCACCAGAAACATCCAACCACTGAGCACCAGAAACATCCAATCACTGAGCACCAGAAACATCCAACCACTGAGCACCAGAAACATCCAACCACTGAGCACCAGAAACATCCAACCACTGAGCACCAGAAACATCCAACCACTGAGCACCAGAAACATCCAACCACTGAGCACCAGAAACATCCAACCACTGAGCACCAGAAACATCCAACCACTGTGCACCAGAAACATCCAACCACTGAGCACCAGAAACATCCAACCACTGAGCACCAGAAACATCCAACCACTGAGCACCAGAAACATCCAACCACTGAGCACCAGAAACATCCAACCACTGAGCACCAGAAACATCCAACCACTGAGCACCAGAAACATCCAACCACTGAGCACCAGAAACATCCAACCACTGAGCACCAGAAACATCCAACAACTGAGCCATAATAAACCCAAAACTACACAAACAAATCTTTTCTCACCTCTGTCCTCCCTTGAATAGCGGGTAGTGACACAGAGCACAGTGTGTGGCTGCAGACTCATAGAACCGCGGCCAGCCTGACTGGACCTGCACCTCCCCCAGGCCCCCGCCTTCCCCTAACACCTGGTCCCCGGCCTGGGTGGTGGTCGTGGTGAGGACCACCTGGGTAGAGTTGAGTTCCTGGATGAGGGCCAGGGTGTCATGGAGCTCAGCCTCACTCTCAGAGATCTGCAGGGCCTGGCGCAGCAGCTGCAGGGTGGACTGGCGCTGAAGCTCCCTCTGGGCTGGGGACAGGGTCCGGTACGGGTCTAACAGAGCTACTGAACCACCCTGAGTGAGTGAGAGAGAGGAGGGTGATAGGATGAGGAAAAATAACAGAGAGAGGGTTGGAGGATGAGAACAGAGAGATGAGAAAGAATTCAGACAGACACAGAGAGAAATACAACAACACCAAAACATAGACCACATCCTAAATGGCACCCAATTCCCTATAAAGTGCACTATTCTTGACCAGAGCCCGATAGGGTGCCATTTCAGACACACTCATAGTGGGATTCTCTCCAGACTGACCTGTGCCTTGGAGCCCTTGGCGTTCTTCCTGGACAGCTCCAAGCCACAGCAGGGGCACTCCGCAGGCTTGTGTCTGTTCTTATAAACATAGCCACATGACGGGTTCTTACAGCGACCCCTGCCCCGCGCCGTAGACAGACCCAGGTCCTGACACACACACACACACACACACACACACACACACACACACACACACACACACACACACACACACACACACACACACACACACACACACACACACACACACACACACGACATACAGTTATACAGACTACACTGAGCCTGCTAGAGGATGTGTGTGGATGGCGTATGCTCCCCAAAATGTAGTTAAAAAGGTGCCACTAACCAGTGTGGAGGTAGAGTTCTGTTTGAGAGGAACCACTGATAGGATCTTCCCTACTTTATCAGTTACAATATACTGGCTTCTGTCCACAGGAGTAGGGAGAGTCTATAGGACAAAACAACACTGAGAAACCTGGAGACAAACACATAATCAGCATGGTTCAGCAGTGTGTGTGTGTCACTGTGAGTTTGTGCGTACCTGTTCCAGAGGTGTTGTTGTCACGATCTGGCCGAGCTGTTTCAGAGTGTTAGGCTTCAAACCTGCGATCATCTCACTGAGCTCTGTGGTCCAAACACAATCACCACATCAAACACGTTTGGTTACCTCAGAAACAACTAGTGTCACTTCCCTTAGATCAAAGTAACCACTTTGAAAACGAGTACCTTTAGCTTGGCTTGGGTAACCATTTTATCATTAAAACATATTATATAGGTACATGTGTATATCATACCTGTGGTTGATTTGCTGCAGTTGGTCTCCTCAACTTTGCCTTTATGAGGAGGGACAGTAATCCACTGGACTAAGGCCCGGCCTAGTTTCAGACAGACAAATGTGTGTTTACACCCCAGACAGCATTCATCTTAACAGACTGACCTGAAATAAGGTTTTTGTATCTGTCCACAGCAGTGCCCACCTGTGTTGAATGGGGCTGGGAGGATGGCTCTCACAGGTCGCTTTTGACCAACCACACTGCTCCTTTCCTGTACTTTGACCCTGGCACCAGTCACAGGTGTTCCAACCAAAGCTCTGCTCAAAGACAGGGCTTGATTGAAAAATGGTTTCTTAATGTGACCATTAAATTATAAACCATAAAAGAAGGGCTAAATTAAATCAAATCTGTCGTTCTGCCCCTGAACAGGCAGTTAACCCACTGTTCCTAGGCCGTCATTGAAAATAAGAACTTGTTCTTAACTGACTTGCCTAGTTAAATAATGGTAAAATAAAAATAAAAAAACTAGATGCTCACATCATAGTAGTTGTCTGTGTCCCTGACATCGCTGGAGCAGGCTGTATGACTCCCTGGCTGTTGTCTCTACCTCCCTCTAGTGGTGGTCCTGGTGTAACTGCACGCTGCTGCCCTTGTCCTCTGGGCTCCCGCGGTCCTCTCCCTCCCTTCCTCCATCCAGACACCTTACTGTTCTGATCATCAGAGGGAGGCACACCAGTCTTAGGGGGGTACCCAGGGTTTTTGGGTGGTTTCTGGGCATAAGTCTTGAATGAAGCAGCAGCACCTGGAGTCTTTACCGCCTGAGACGTAAAACGTGGAAAGTTTGTCATACCTCGGAACTGTGAAGTGTACGACTCAACCAATAAACTGTTAAGTGTATTTTCCAACCAATAAAATGTCATCTTTACTTCAACATTCATATTATGATGGAAGAGATGTTTAAGCCAGGGAATGTGTAGACTTACAGCGGGCACCCACTTGCCCCCCAGGTGGTTGCCACAATCAGGACAGAAGGGTGGTTTGTGACGGGTCACGTAGACAAAGGAGCAGCCCGCTGTCTGACAGCTGCCCCGGCCTCTTCTGGTGTATTTATTCGACTAGCGACAAAGATGCTTTAGTAAGAATCTGCTAGTTACAGAGAATGTCTGTCTGGTCAAATGACATGTGAGTATATAATACACTACTGTAATATATTGCTTGATGATCTAATCAAAGAAAATTGGATAACGGTAAATTGATGCAGTGGAAGAAAATCAGTCTGAGTAGTTTTACCAGTTTGTATGAGGGATTAGTGTCCTGTATCACCCTAGCTCCTACAGGTACCATGACAACAGAGGCTACAGAGCTGGCTCCTGGCAACGTCCTGTGCTCCATCAGATCCTGGGGAAACAAGCGTTTTATCTACCATTACTGCATTCAACAAACAGAGAAGGCAAATGAATAGTAACCCTAGACTGTTGAATGATCAGCAGTAAGGTAAGCCAACTCCCTGTGTCGTTGCTAACTAACCTGATTGGGTATGATGGTGACCAGCTCTGTTTTCACGTGCTGCACCGACGTCCCGCCCACACGCCTCCCGTCAGTCGCCATTCCAATGACACTATAGCCCCCGCCCACCACCCTGGGCTCCTCCTCCTTGAGCAGCAGACCGGCTGACGCCAGGTGAGGTGCATTGTGGGATTCGTGGGCGGCAGAGACTGAGGAAGAGGAGTGATACGATGAGGAGAGGACCCCCTGCAGGGCCCCGGAGTGTGTCAGGGTCACAGCCTTTTCGTCTGTCAGGCCCTCGATGGCGATGCACTGCTGCGACAGCTCCACCTCGCAGCCCAGCACCAAGGGAGGGTACTGGGGGGAACCAAGGGACAGGGAGGGCATCACCCCTTCCCCCACGGGAGAGTCCAGCCCCTCCATACACACCTCCAGCTGGGAGCCTGTCCTGTCGTCTGACATGGCCCCCTTGGGCAGGAGGACGTAGTTTGCCCTGGGGAGGATCCTACGGAAGCCTGGGAGCTCCTGGGAAGGGCCCATAGATGACTATGGAGGATACAGAGAGATGGAATAGTGTAATCATTATGACTAGGGCTAGGAGTTTCTCCTGACCACATGATCTTAGATAACAGACACACTGGTGGAAATATGAGGTAACCGTACCGTGTCCGTCCCTTCCTTCTCCAGCTTGGCCTTCTCCAGGTAGTAGCCCTTGTCTGCCACATTGAGCCTCTTCCAGCTCACACTGATCCTCTTGTTGATCTCAGACTGGGGCAGGCTGGGGAACTCCTGCTGCATGGTCTGATGCACATCAAAGTAGTACAGCAGGTAGGCTGATCTGGAGTTGAGAGATCAAAACGTGATGAATATATGTCATCTTGACTCATACAGCAGTCAACTCAACACAAAGATTGGGTCACTTGGTTTAGCTTTCTCCGCCTATCCAGGCAATCCAAATGAAGTGCACTCAAGTCAGTGTGAAAATAGTATGTCATCTGGGTAATTCTTGAATTGCGGTGGTAAATGCCTTCACTCAACTTTGGCACCACGTTTAAAAACCTTTACAATGACAAACACATGACAAATAATACATGTCCTGTTTAATTGAACTGTTATTTAATAAGAAAACATATGTAAGTCCTTTATACTGAAACACATCTCTTTGTATGCATTGTAGAAAATACTGGGGGCAAATTGGCTTGTCCCATTGGTGTAGAGGTGTAGTAACATGTCTTGGGGATTTAGAGATACACTACATGGCCAAAGGTATGTGGAATCCCTTCAAATGAGTGGATTCTGCTATTTCAGCCACACCCATTGCTGACATGTGTATAAATTGAGCACACATCCATGCAATCTCCATAGACATACATTGGAAGTAGAATGCCCCGTACTGAAGAGCTCAGTGGCTTTCAACGTGGCACCGTCATAGGATGCCAGCCTTCCAACTAGTCAGAATGTCAAATTTCGGGCCCTGCTAGAGCTGCTCCGGTCAACTGTAAGTGCTGGTATTGTGAAGTGGAAACACCTAGGAGCAACAACGGCTCAGCCGCAAAGTGTGAGGCCTCACAAGCTCACAGAATGGGACTGCTGAGTGCATAGTTTTGGCGGATGTCAGGAGAACGCTACCTGCCCCAATGCATAGTGCCAACTGTAAAGTTTGGTAGAGGAAAAAGAATGGTCTGGGGCTGTTTTTCATTGTTCGGGCTAGGCCCCTTAGCTCCAGTGAAGGGAAATCTTAACGCTACAGCATACAATGACATTCTAGATGATTCTGTTGAATGAAAGCAAATCCCTGCAGCAATGTTCCAACATCTAGTGCAACGTTTTCCCAGAAGAGTGGAGGCTGTTATAGCAGCAAAGGGAGGGACCAACTCCATATTAATGCCCATGATTTTGGAATTAGATGTTTGACGTGCAGGCTTCCACTTAGATACTTTTGGCCATGTAGTGCTTCTATTATTTTGAATGCTAGACAGTGAAAAAAACATATTTAATATATTGTATAGATCAATAAAAACAAAGAAGGCTATTTTTTACTTGTACAATGTGTGTCCCTCAGTTTTATGTCATCACTGATTCCAAAGATATTCAAGGACCTTGAGCATTGTCGCCAGTGGAAAAGTGTTTTCGGGGTGGATATTAAATACGACCCATCTGCATTGATAGGAGGCGTTGGTGTTTGATTGTCTGGGAGCAGTAGGTAGACTACCTGGGTTTCTTGGGTTTCTCCATGATCTCCCCCTGCTGAGCCTTGTTCTTCTTCCTCTTCTTGGGAGAGGTGACCTCCATCAGGGTGTAGCAGCTCTCCACCTCCTCCGTCATCCTCCGATCAGTCTCCTCATACACCTCTATGGTCTCCATGGCTAAAGGGAACCGAGGAGAGCCTGGGGAGGTTCAGTAACACTGATTCATTTATTTTGTGTCCATGTGAAACAGAACAAATAATGACAAGGGGATAGGTATTAGGGCTACAGGAGCTATGTACATTGTTTATTAATACATCGAGCACCATCATGATAAGGAAAGTATAACATGTAGGCTACCATTAGGCAGGTGGCCTAGTGGTTGGAGCGTTGGGCCAGTAACCCTAGGTTGCTAGATCGAATCCCCGAGCTGACAAAAAAATCTGTTGTTCTGCCCCTGAACAAGGCAGTTAACCCACTGTTCCTAGGCCATCAATGTAAATAGGAATTTGTTCTTAACTGACTTGCCTAGTTAAATAAAGGTTAAATAAAAAAATATATCACAATTATGTTATGGCAATGTAGATAAATGTATGGCCTTCAAAACAAGAAATAAAAGGCCCTAGCAGCTGTGCAAACTCAATCGCAACTATTGGCAACATTGAAACAAGGAAGAGCTGACAGAAGACAACAGCAGACTACCTGCCTGACAGTGCACCAGTGGAGGCTCCTCAGACGAGGAAGGGGAGGAACATCCTCCTCAGTGAATTTCATTAAAATAGTAAAACATTAAACAAAGTTATCCTTTTTAAATAAAACTATACTAAATATATTCACGTCACCAAATAATTGATTAAAACACACTGTTTCGCAATGAAGGTCTACAGTAGCCTCAACAGTACTCTGTAGGGTAACACCATGGTGTAACTGGAGGACAGATAGCTTCCATCCTCCTCTGAGTACATTGACAATACAAAACCTAGGAGGGTCATGGTTCTCACCACCTTCTATAAAAGTTATACAGTAATTATAACAACTTCTGTAGGACATCTTCCAACCTATCAGAGCTCTTGCAGCATGAACTGACACATTGTCCACCTAGTGCATAAAACGTGGTGAGTAGTTCACTCAGAGAGAGAGAAAGACAATAGTTGAACAGCTTTGAACCAATTTCTTCAAAAATGAAGGAGAAGCAAGAGAAAGAGAGAGATATTTCATCATTCTTTTCACTTTCTTAGCTAGCGAATGCAGCTAGCTAGTTTAGCCTACTCAAACACCAGCTCAATCCTATGTTAGCTAGCTGGCTATGGCTATCCAACACAAAACGGGAACTCTTCCAAGTCAAGGTAAGCTTTTGGTTTGACTAATTTATTGCCATCGGGGCCGGCCGGTGTAACTGCTAAACTTCTTACTGACGTTACTGCATGATTGTTGCGGGTTTATTAACACTTAACACTTAACACTAGTTCTATTAGCTATGTTGATTATGATATTACTTTAATATGGTGACAACGATGTAGACTGTGTAGCCATTATGATATGGTTTGGTTAGGAAAGGTTTTTTCGGCTGGTCACATACAGATGATGTGTTGTGCATAGAAGTCCACAAGCGAAGGGAAAACATGAGGACGGTGCGTAGATGCGAGAATGAATACAACGTGGCTGCTATGAAAGTGAACAGTGTTTACGTGTACTCATGGGGTCTTCATTCTGCCGATACTGTTGAAAACGGAAGCAAACGGAACTAAACATACCTGAATTTGTCCATTAGAAACTCTCGTTTACAACTGTTGGACTAATGATTACACCACAGGAGGCTGCTGAGGGCAGGTCAGCTCATAATGCCTTGAATGGAGTAAATGGAATGGTATCAAACACATGGAACCATTTAATTCAATTCCAGCCATTACTATGTGCCTGCCCTCGCAAATTAAGGTTCCACCAGCCTCCTGTGAATTACACCCTCAATTAGTACATTTCTCTCGACCTGTGTGTACTTATGTTGTGAACTTCCATTGATAGGCTTGGTTGTAGCAACGTCATGATGGATATACGGAAAATGTTTGTATCATGTAGTAGCCTAAACTGATGTCACATTGAACTGGGTGAATGGAATATGATTGACAGTCATCCAATATGCTGTAATATAAATAAAGCCATGCTCATAAAAAAATAAGAATCGTGCTCCCTCAATTTAAGGCACCGACCGCCACTGCAGTGCACGTGGGGAAAAATGTGACTATGGACATTCCCGGGAAACGACCGTGAAGTAGAGTTAAATGCAAACATACAAAAGTTGCAAATAAAGTACGGAAAACAACAACACAGCGGATACAACTTTCTAATTACTCTCCCTCCCATGACATTCTCTGATAATTCGTGTATCCTAATACTGATTTGGCGAATTATCCAATGAGAAGCCTCCTTGTTGAACCCTTACCTCTGTTGCCCTGAAGAACTCTCAAACTAGATCTGAGATGGCTTCAAGCGACGCTGAAACTGAACTGCATCGCTCACATTGCCTAGAATAAGTATATTTCTCTATATTTTGCCTTAAACTGGGCTACTTCGTTTTTAATCTAAGGGCCTCAAAGCACTCGATTTGTCCTAGTCTTGCAGCAAACATGGCGCTGTGTTGTTATGGTTGTCAACCAATCCAGTGAAGGAATGAACAAAAAAAGGCCAATCAGAAAATACGTTTTAGACACGTGAAAGCTGGAAGAGGTAGACGTTTCCATAAAGCACAGATCTAGGATCAGTGTACCCTGTCCATATCCAACTTGATGAGCAAGAGGTAAAATAGCTCAACTGACTTGCAATCAGTACAACTTTAGGCAAAAGCAAATAATGTTCCAGGCAAGATAAATTGCTCTGATGTTGCTTTCCACTCCAGGCATACGAGTAGATCACAGAACATTCAATCGAGCAAAAATGGCGGATGACAAGGTGAGAAGTGATTTTTGCCTCAATCGTATTATTTTCTATATATATATATTAGAACAGCATGATCGAGCTCTTCCTACAGCAACATGCTTTAACTCAAAACCGGACAGGCTAGTTTGTTGGTATTCGGGTGTGTAGAAAAATAAATACAATACAGGTACACAAACAAAGTGTCTTTAATAGGGCGTTGAGCCACCATGAGTCGCCAGAACAGCTTGACTGCGCCTTGGCATAGATTCTACATGTGTCTTTAACTGGAGCAATGCGACACAATTCTTCCACGATAAATTCCATAATTTGGTGTTTTGTTGATGCTGGTGTAAAAGGCAGTGTGGTGCCAGTCAGTGTTACCTATGCTCATTGTATTAATTGAAAGTATAACTTATTTGTATGTGTTCTAGGATCCTTTCAAACAGATGAAGGATCTCAACCAGCTCAAGAATCAGCTGGAAGACATCCAGAAACGTGTGCAGAGTGAATTTGCAGAAGGAATCCCGCAGGTATGTTATTATCCAAAGTTAAAAAGTAGATGAAATTTCACCTTATGAAACAGAACAGCAGACATACTCAGTCCTGAAAAATCATAAAGGATCAACTATTAATTATTTATCATTAAAGAGTTGTAATATCAAGGCATATTTTTGTATTTTGTGTGCATCCTGTCCTGACTGTTTCCTGTTCTTCCTCAGGGGGGCTCTGTGCTGGCATCTCCCTTCCTGAAGGGCTTCCTGGCTGGCTATATGGTGGCCAAGCTCCGCTCCTCAGCTCTCATAGGAGTGCTACTGGGAACATTCACAGGCATCTACGCTGCACAGAACTATCAGGTTCCCAACATCGAAAGCACCCTGAAAGACTATATGAGTTTGTTTAGAAAAGGACCCAAGTAATGGGAAGAACCAGGCCTAGGCTTCATCTTCTAACTGCCTGAGGTGTGTGGCACAATCACCATGTCTCTTTGTCAGAGGCTCAAACCTCTCCTTTGTATACTGTAAAAAATTATATTTGGTTTTAACTGGATTTTGGTGTGAAAGAGTGAGTTTGCTTTGGGTTTTGTGCAAATGTTAAAGGGTAAATCTGTCAGTGCCCTGGGAAAATATATTTTATTCTCTGCTGATCAGATTATAAAGTGGATAAGGTTATGTGCCTTGAGTGTAAGGTTACATTGCAGGGGTGTTTGACTGCTTGCCTTAGTAACGTTGCCTGGTGCAGCCATCTAGGCCTTTTTTTTGTTTTCTGAGCAGAAATACCTTTTTTACCATCTTAAAATACAAACATACCTTGAATAGATTTGGCCAAAATTATGGGATTTGTTGCTAATTTAGATGTTAAGACTTAAGGTCAGGATATTTGTATATTCAGACATATACTAGTTATTCAGGAGTGTTAGTGACTTACCGTACTGAGAATGAGTGTGATCCAGAACATGGGGTCTGGGTTCCTGTTGCAGCAGGTGGTGGATGAAGGGGAGTCTTCCTGGCCACTCTGCTCCTGACTGGGTACCTGTCTGCCCTGCACATCTCCCTGTCCCTAGGCTGAGGACCAGGTGAGTCCCAGCCTTCACATCATAGCCTGAGGCCTTGTGCTGGTCTACTATTTCATCTCAGGGCTAGTAGCTGTCTACACAGAGCGGTTGCTGAAGAGCCAGCGACTACCCCTGTACCTGCATGTGTTTGGAGTGGCCATCAACTGGGTTTCCCACCTCTCCAGCATGGGGGGGAGAACAGGGTTTCCTGGAGGATTACTCAGGGGTGGTGTGGGCCATTGTGGCAGGGCAGGCAGCTAACGGGTTGCTGATGTCAGTACTATTTGTCAGGCTATTTGTCATCTTCTGGTCTATGCTGGTCAACACCCTCCTATCCTGGGTTCTACTGGGCCTACGGTTCACCCCCTTTTTTCTTTTTTACGTCTATGATCAGCCTGGAAGCCTAGCTGTACTACAGGTAGCAGGACTCTGCCTGAACATACCTGTGTTATGGACAGTGGACCTCTGCTGAACTCTCATTCCACTGCTCCACCACAATCTCTGGCAGCATTATTTACCAGATGATGCATTGACATTCAGGTTGGAATGTTTTTTTTACGATGCATATATATATATATATATATATATATATATATATATATAATTTTACTTTAGTGATTCAGTATTTTTCATTTAATGTCCCAAATAGTTTTAGTTATTTGAAGATAAAATTATGCAATAGAAGCTGTACGTTAGGTGAGTCTTGCAGACCCTTCCATCACATTGTCACTGGTTTATTTGCTACTCATAATGCACACTGCCTATTTTTCAACTAGCCTTTGTTTTCCAGTTTAATCGAATTCTGCCGTATTCATACTTGTCTTTCCTTCAATATATCATTGGTGGACTCATAAATAGTTGGGTTTGGGTAATACGTCTACATTACACAACACTTTGAGTGGTGCTATGATTGTCAGTATGGGTATTTATCATTTCCTCTGCCAAGTAAAATGTCAAAGATACAATATAGTGCAGAAAGTGTTTATGAAATATTTCATTTTATTTCTTTAGTGTTTTCTATTCAAAATAAAATGCCATAAATTCAAATATTTTCCTTTTTTGTCACTGTTGCTTGGATACCCTGTCTCATGAGGTCATCCCACACACAGGATGTCCTTTAGCTAATCAAATCAAATTTTATTTGTCACATACACATGGTTAGCAGATGTTAATGCGAGTGTAGCGAAATGCTTGTGCTTCTAGTTCCGACAATGCAGTAATAACAAGTAATCTAACTAACAATTCCAAAACTACTGTCTTGTACACAGTGTAACGGGATAAATAATATGAATGAGTGATGGTACAGAGCAGCATAGGCAAGATACAGTAGATGGTATCGAGTACAGTATATACATATGAGATGAGTATGTAAACAAAGTGGCATAGTTAAAGTGGCTAGTGATACATGTATTACATAAGGATACAGTCGATGATATAGAGTACAGTATATACGTATGCATATGAGATTGCATTGTAGCATTGTTTGAAGTGGCTAGTGATATATTTACATCAATTCCCATTATTCAAGTGGCTGGAGTTGAGTCAGTGTCAGTGTGTTGGCAGCAGCCACTCAGTGTTAGTGGTGGCTGTTTAACAGTCTGATGGCCTTGAGATAGAAGCTGTTTTTCAGTCTCTTGGTCCCAGCTTTGATGCACCTGTGCTGACCTCGCCTTCTGGATGATAGCGGGGTGAACAGGCAGTGGCTCGGGTGGTTGATGTCCTTGATGATCTTTATGGCCTTCCTGTGACATCGGGTGGTGTAGGTGTCCTGGAGGGCAGGTAGTTTGCCCCCGGTGATGCGTTGTGCAGACCTCACTACCCTCTGGAGAGCCTTACGGTTGAGGGCGGTGCAGTTGCCATACCAGGCGGTGATACAGCCCGCCAGGATGCTCTCGATTGTGCATCTGTAGAAGTTTGTGAGTGCTTTTGGTGACAAGCCAAATTTCTTCAGCCTCCTGAGGTTGAAGAGGCGCTGCTGCGCCTTCTTCACGATGCTGTCTGTGTGAGTGGACCAATTCAGTTTGTCTGTGATGTATATGCCGAGGAACTTAACTTGCTACCCTCTCCACTACTGTTCCATCGATGTGGATAGGGGGGTGTTCCCTCTGCTGTTTCCTGAAGTCCACAATCATCTCCTTAGTTTTGTTGACGTTGAGTGTGAGGTTATTTTCCTGACACCACACTCCGAGGGCCCTCACCTCCTCCCTGTAGGCCGTCTCGTCGTTGTTGGTAATCAAGCCTACCACTGTTGTGTCGTCCGCAAACTTGATGATTGAGTTGGAGGCGTGCGTGGCCACGCAGTCGTGGGTGAACAGGGAGTACAGGAGAGGGCTCAGAACGCACCCTTGTGGGGCCCCAGTGTTGAGGATCAGCGGGGAGGAGATGTTGTTGCCTACCCTCACCACCTGGGGGCGGCCCGTCAGGAAGTCCAGTACCCAGTTGCACAGGGCGGGGTCCCAGGGTCTCGAGCTTGATGACGAGCTTGGAGGGTACTATGGTGTTGAATGCCGAGCTGTAGTCGATGAACAGCATTCTCACATAGGTATTCCTCTTGTCCAGATGAGTTAGGGCAGTGTGGTTGAGATTGCATCGTCTGTGGACCTATTTGGGCGGTAAGCAAATTGGAGTGGGTCTAGGGTGTCAGGTAGGGTGGAGGTGATATGGTCCTTGACTAGTCTCTCAAAGCACTTCATGATGACGGATGTGAGTGCTACGGGGCGGTAGTCGTTTAGCTCAGTTACCTTAGCTTTCTTGGGAACAGGAACAATGGTGGCCCTCTTGAAGCATGTGGGAACAGCAGACTGGTATAGGGATTGATTGAATATGTCCGTAAACACACCGGCCAGCTGGTCTGCGCATGCTCTGAGGGCGCGGCTGGGGATGCCGTCTGGGCCTGCAGCCTTGCGAGGGTTAACACGTTTAAATGTCTTACTCACCTCGGCTGCAGTGAAGGAGAGACCGCATGTTTTCGTTGCAGGCCGTGTCAGTGGCACTGTATTGTCCTCAAAGCGGGCAAAAAAGTTATTTAGTCTGCCTGGGAGCAAGACATCCTGGTCCGTGACTGGGCTGGATTTCTTCCTGTAGTCCGTGATTGACTGTAGACCCTGCCACATGCCACAAGCTCAGCCAATGTTACAGAGGAAAGAGGGAGAGAACATTTGCAGATACAGATTTTTGGATTCACTAGGTTTAGTTAACTTAATGTATGCAATAGCAATGAAATGCATCATTATTTCAGTGATTTAAAATAAATGTTCTTAAATTAGGATCTAGGACAGGGATGGGCCCTCGGATGAATTCCCCCAGTTGGTGTCTAAACTTACTGTTGAGTTTGAATAGTAGATTTCACAAGGTGCAGTTAAGACATTTCGCTGTGTGCATCAGCAGTTTTTCTCTTGTAATGTCAGTCACTGACAGTCACTCAATTAGCCCATGCCCATCCTCAAACAGTCTATTTTGCAAGCTCTGTCAAGTTGGTTGAGTATGGCTGTCCAGCAATGATCAAGTTTGCAATAGATTTTTAAGTCGATTTAAGTCAAAACTAACTAGGCCACTAGGGAACATTCAATGTCGTCTTGGTAAGCAACATAACCTAAAACAGAAATATGTCAAGAGAATTTAATTCCAATGATAACTCTTACCAATCCCCGAGATCTGTAAGACCACGAGTTTAATAATAATTAGTCAAAGACTCAGCTTATGCAAAAAGATAGTACAGTTTATTCAGAGAACGTTCTAAAGTCAAGAATACAAAGACATCCAATTTATAGCTACCCACATACATACACACAAACAGTAGGTATCCTACGCACATACATACACACAAACAGTAGGTATCCTACGCACATACTTCCACACTAACAGTAGGTATCCTACGCACATACTTCCACACAAACAGTAGATATCCTACGCACATACTTCCACACAAACAGTAGGTATCCTACGCACATACATACACACAAACAGTAGGTATCCTACGCACATACAGTGCCTTGCGAAAGTATTCGGCCCCCTTGAACTTTGCGACCTTTTGCCACATTTCTGGCTTCAAACATAAAGATATAAAACTATTTTTTTTGTGAAGAATCAACAACAAGTGGGACACAATCATGAAGTGGAACGACATTTATTGGATATTTCAAACTTTTTTAACAAATCAAAAACTGAAAAATTGGGCGTGCAAAATTATTCAGCCCCCTTAAGTTAATACTTTGTAGCGCCACCTTTTGCTGCGATTACAGCTGTAAGTCGCTTGGGGTATGTCTCTATCAGTTTTGCACATCGAGAGACTGAAATGTTGTCCCATTCCTCCTTGCAAAATAGCTCGACCTCAGTGAGGTTGGATGGAGAGCATTTGTGAACAGCAGTTTTCAGTTCTTTCCACAGATTCTCGATTGGATTCAGGTCTGGACTTTGACTTGGCCATTCTAACACCTGGATATGTTTATTTTTGAACCATTCCATTGTAGATTTTGCTTTATGTTTTGGATCATTGTCTTGTTGGAAGACAAATCTCTGTCCCAGTCTCAGGTCTTTTGCAGACTCCATCAGGTTTTCTTCCAGAATGGTCCTGTATTTGGCTCCATCCATCTTCCCATCAATTCTAACCATCTTCCCTGTCCCTGCTGAAGAAAAGCAGGCCCAAACCATGATGCTGCCACCACCATGTTTGACAGTGGGGATGGTGTGTTCAGCTGTGTTGCTTTTACGCCAAACATAACGTTTTACATTGTTGCCAAAAAGTTCAATTTTGTTTTCATCTGACCAGAGCACATTCTTTCACATGTTTGGTGTGTCTCCCAGGTGGCTTGTGGCAAACTTTAAATGACACTTTTTATGGATATCTTTAAGAAATGGCTTTCTTGCCACTCTTCCATAAAGGCCAGATTTGTGCAATATACGACTGATTGTTGTCCTATGGACAGAGTCTCCCACCTCAGCTGTAGATCTCTGCAGTTCATCCAGAGTGATCATGGGCCTCTTGGCTGCATCTCTGATCAGTCTTCTCCTTGTATGAGCTGAAAGTTTAGAGGGACGGCCAGGTCTTGGTAGATTTGCAGTGGTCTGATACTCCTTCCATTTCAATATTATCGCTTGCACAGTGCTCCTTGGGATGTTTAAAGCTTGGGAAATCTTTTTGTATCCAAATCCGGCTTTAAACTTCTTCACAACAGTATCTCGGACCTGCCTGGTGTGTTCCTTGTTCTTCATGATGCTCTCTGCGCTTTTGACGGACCTCTGAGACTATCACAGTGCAGGTGCATTTATACGGAGACTTGATTACACACAGGTGGATTGTATTTATCATCATTAGTCATTTAGGTCAACATTGGATCATTCATAGATCCTCACTGAACTTCTGGAGCGAGTTTGCTGCACTGAAAGTAAAGGGGCTGAATAATTTTGCACGCCCAATTTTTCAGTTTTTGATTTGTTAAAAAAGTTTGAAATATCCAATAAATGTCGTTCCACTTCATGATTGTGTCCCACTTGTTGTTGATTCTTCACAAAAAAATACAGTTTTATATCTTTATGTTTGAATCCTGAAATGTGGCAAAAGGTCGCAAAGTTCAAGGGGGCCGAATACTTTCGCAATGCACTGTACATACACACACAACAGTAGGTATCCTACGCACATACATACACATATCCTTCTCCACAGTTCTCACCACTGTGTATCACTACCTAGCCGACAGTTCCATTCCCCCGAGATTAAGGAAACCTTGAGAAGTACTCCCTGTCCTCTCCCAAGTCTCTGAGGCCTAGCCAGGTCGGTCCAAACACAGTTTGAATTGTTGTTTGATATTTTACTAGGCACACACACACAAGTTCAAATCCTAAGCTACGCCTTGCTCAGTCAGTCTGTTTTTCCACTATACAGATATTGTTTAACCTAATTCCGACTAAAACTACACACATCATCAGATTATGATTCTAATCAATTTCATACAGTTAATGTTTCAGAGTGGAATTATTTTATCAGGTTATTGTCCTGTTGAAAGGTGAATTTGTCTCCAGTGTCTGTTGGAAAGCAGACTGAACCAATTTTTCATCTGATTTTCCTGTCCTTAACTCCATTCGGTTTCTTTCTATCCTAAAAAAACTCCCTAGTCCTTGCCGATGACAAACATGTTGTAACAAACATCTTAAAAATATGTTGTGTTGGTGATGTGTTGTATTTGCCCCAAACATAACTTTGTATTCAGGACATAAAGGTTCAGTTCTTTGCACCATTTTTAGCAGTTTTACTTGCCTTTTTGCAAACAGGATGCATGTTTTGGAATATTTTTATTCTGTACAGGTTTCCTTCTTTTCACTCAGTCATTTAGCTTAATATTGTGGAGTAAGTACAATGTTGTTGATCCATCCTCAGTTTTCTCCTATCACAGCCATTCACCTCTGTACCTGTTTTAAAGTCACCCTGAGCGTTTCCTTCCTCTCCGGTAACTGAGTTAGCAAGGACGCCTGTATCTTTGTAGTGACTGGGTGGATTGACAAATCATCCGAAGGTTAATTAATAACTTCACCATGCTCAAAGGGATATTCAATGTATGCTTTCTTAATTTTTACCCATCTACCAATAGGTGCGGTTCTTTGCGAGGCATTGGAAAACCTCCCTGGTATTTGTGGTTGACTCTGTTTGAAATTCACTGCTCATCTGAAGGACCTTACAGATAATGAATTTAATGTGTGTGTGGTACAGAGATGAGGTAGTCATAAAAAAAATCATGTTAAAGACTATTATTGCACTCAGTGAGTCCATGCAACATCTCATGCGACTTGGTAAGCAAATGTTTACTCCTGAACTTATTTTAGGCTTGCCATAACAAAGGGGTTGAATACTTATTGACTCAAGACATTTCAGCTTTTCATTTTTTATCAATTAGTAAAAATGTCTAAACATAATTCCACGTTGACATTGTGTAGGCCAGTGGCAAAACAGTCTAAATTTAATCCATTTTCATTTCAGGCTGTAACACAACAAAATGTGGAATGTGAATACTTCCTGAAGGCACCGTATGTCATACAGGTGAGTAAGTCACCTTTGTGGTGCCGTTTGTTGTCTACCTGTAGCTGTTGGTTCTGAGGACAGGCAGACTGCATCCTGTACGGTCGCCAGCCAGCTCTACCTGCAGACTCTCCTCCCATGCTGCTGGGTCTCCAGGTCCCTCGGCCTACAGGGCCACAGTGGCAGGCCCCTGTATTACCAGGACCTGTCTCTCTACCCAGGACCAGCAGCTCCCTCTGGTGGCCCTCAGCCTGACCACAAGGGGAGAGTTATGGAAGCAGGACATTTGACGGTTTGATTGTCATAAGACGTTGGCAATATCTTCACTAAATCAATCTCTCATATGTTTAACTCTTAGCCTACAATTTCTGCACCCCGACAATCTAATTGGCCTAATAATAAAATGCCCATCAAAATCTGTCTAAGCTAGAGATACACTACATGACCAAAAGTTGAACATGTCATGAAAGAAGAGGATGTTATATGGCAGCCTTTCCACTAGATGTTGGAACATTGCTGCAGGGACTTACTTCCATTCAGCCACAACAGCATTAGTGAGGTCGGGCACTGATGTTGGGTGATAAAGCCTGGCTCGAAGTCGGTGTTCAAATTAATCCCAAAGGTGTTAGATGGAGTTGAGGTCAGGGCTCTGTACAGGCCAGTCACTTTCTTCCACATCGATCTCATCAAACCATTTCTCTATGGACCCCACTTTGTGCACGGGGGCATTGTCATGCTAAAACAAGAAAGGGCCTTCCCCAAACTGTTGCCATAAATTTGGAAGCACAGATTTTTCTAGAATGTCATTGTATGCTGTAGCATTCAAGATTTCCCTTCACTGGAACTAAGGGGCCTAGCCGAACCATGAAAAACAACCCCAGACCATTATTCCTCCTCCATCAAACTTTACAGTTGGCACTATGCATTCAGACAGGTAGGGTTCTCCTGGCATCGCCAAACCCAGATTTGGCCGTCGGACCGCCAGATGGTGAAGCATGATTCATCACTCCAGAGAACGCATTTCCACTGCTCCAGAACCCAATGGCTGTGATCCTTACAACATTCTAGCCGATGCTTGGCATTGCGTATGGTGATCTTAGGCTTGTGTGCAGCTGCTTGGCCATGGAAACCCATTTCATGAAGCTCCCGACAAACAGTTATTGTGCTGACATTGCTTCCAGAGGCAGTTTGGAACTGGTAGTGAGTGTTGCAACCGAGGACAGACAATTTTTATGCCCTTCTGCACCCGACAGTCCCATTCTGTGAGCTTGTATGGCCTACCACTTAGCAGCTGAGTCGTTGTTTCCACTTCACAATAACAGCACTTACAGTTGACCGGGGGCAGCTCTAGCAGGGCAGAAATTTGATGAACTGACATGTTGGAAAGGTGGCATCCTGTGACTGTGCCACATTGATCTGATCTGATCTTCAGTAAGGGCATTCTACTGCCAATGTTAGGCTATGGAGATTGCATGGCTGTGTGCTCAATTGTATACAACTGTCTGCAACAGATGTGGCTGAAATAGCAGAATCCACCAATTTGGATTCTGGACACCAAGGGATGTCCACATACATTTGTATCTAGTGTCCCTTTCTAACTAATAGACTATGTTATTAAGAGTTTACACTGCATCTTCCAATGAAATGTGGGCAGGTCAAAATAATCTATTCATTTTAAAATGTTGATTACTTCTACATGCCATTGTTATTTACACTTTTTGTTATTTTGTGGAGGATTGACTCTAAGAGTCTTGAAACAGTGTTCCAGTAGGAAACAACATACTTTATTAATTCTGTCTGGTTCACATCTCTTGGTAGAATCACTTCCCCACATCCTCATTCATAATAGTAAAAGCATGCATTAAAGAGATGGACAAATAGATGTTAATCTACGTTATATTATATAGACAGTAAGCTTTTCAAACAAAGCCCTATGGCAATCTATGGGGAGAGGCAGATGAAAAAAACAGGTGGGGCTAGCCCCCCCATTAGAGGGGTATGTTTGGAGGACCAAGGTAAGGGACTAGGGGTAAATATTGACATGAGTAGGGTCAGAGGCTCAGGGTTTGGGGATGGGAAAGTTTGGGTGTTGTGCACATGGAGTAAAATGTAACATACACTTCATATGTATATCTCTAGCAATGCTTAACATAGCTGAGCTGAGCTCACAAGATAACATTTGAATAGTTTAAGCCTTATATGCTGTCCAAAGGCAAATCATCCAGAACTCAAAAGAGAACATTGATTGGTTTGCCTTCCAGGTAACTTAGCTATATGATGATAAAGGAAGAGTGAGATAGACAGAAGGAAAATTGTGTGTATTTTTTTTTTTTGAGGGGAGGGGTGAGATATAGGAGAGGACACTTGGTGAAGAAGGCCATCAGGTGCTGTGGTTGAGCTGTGGTTTACTCATCTGCAAAATATAGAGAAAAGAGTCAACCATATGTGCCAAACTATCATGCAATGTATTCAGATGAACAGTCTAGAGACACAGTAGACAGACATGTGATCCAAAGCGTTGTCTATATATTGTACATCTCTGTCTGTTTGTTATTAAGTTTCTATCTAACACTCACTCTTGTACTCCTTCAGCTGCATCATCCTGGGGTAAGATGGCCTCCTCTGATGGGGTACTGTGGGAAACAAACAGTAACATGAGACAACTGTCCCATCACCACCACTATGTACCTACCAGACATAACGTTCTTGAGAAGAGAGGAAAATAAGAGAAGAGAGAGGGAAAGAAGAGAGAGGAGAGGGAAAGAAGAGATGAGAGGGAAAGAAGAGAGGAGAGGGAAAGAAGAGAGGAGAGGGAAAGAAGAGAGGAGAGGGAAAGAAGAGAGGGAAGAGGGATAGAAGAGAGGGAAGAGGGAAAGAAGAGAGGGAAGAGGGAAAGAAGAGAGGAGAGTGAAATAAGAGAGGAGAGGGAAAGAAGAGAGGAGAGTGAAAGAAGAGAGATGAAGGAAAGAAGAGAGGAGAGTGAAAGAAGAGAGGAGAGTGAAAGAAGAGAGATGAAGGAAAGAAGAGAGGAGAGTGAAAGAAGAGAGGAGAGTGAAAGAAGAGAGGAGAGTGAAAGAAGAGAGGGAAGAGGGAAAGAAGAGAGGAGAGGGAAAGAAGAGAGGGGAGGGAAAGAAGAGAGATGAAGGAAAGAAGAGAGGAGAGTGAAAGAAGAGAGGAGAGTGAAAGAAGAGAGGGAAGAGGGAAAGAAGAGAGGAGAGGGAAAGAAGAGAGCAATGGTGAATTTATATTAAATACTTGGTTTAGGGGGTGGGGTGGAAGAAATAAGAGAGGGAGAGACAAGAGACATGAAGTTATGAGGTGGTGGGGGTGAGGATGAGGTGGTGGGGGTGAGGAGGTGATAGTGGAGGTGAGGTGGTGGTGGGGGTGAGGAGGTGATAGTGGGGGTGAGGATGAGGTGGTGGGGTGAGGATGAGGTGGTGGGGGTGAGGAGGTGATAGTGGGGGTGAGGATGAGGTGGTGGGGGTGATAGTGGGGGTGAGGAGGTGATAGTGGGGGTGAGGATGAGGTAGTGGGGGTGAGGATGAGGTAGTGGGGGTGAGGATGAGGTGGTGGGGGTGAGGAGGTGATAGTGGGGGTGAGGAGGGGATGGTGGGGGTGAGGAGGTGGTGGGGGTGAGGAGGTGGTGTGGGGATTTGGAGGTGTTGATGGGGGGGGGGTAAGCTCACCTGGCTGAGGTGTGGGGAGAACAGGGGGCTTCTCCTGGGCCATCTGGAAGAGCAGCCAATAACGCGCCCAGGTCTCAAAGCCCTGAGGGACACAGTCAGGGTTCAGGGTAAGATAGGGTTGGGCGATATGGTATGTTATGTTTTGAATAATAAATGTTCTAAGTACGCTTAGTATCTTATGAGCCTAGGGTGGCAACACATACATTGTAAGTGATTTCAATGGGGCTTTCTCCACTTATACTGTTCAATCTAACTCCAAACTAAAATAATTTTCAGCATTTTCAACCATTTCTGGATTTCCTGCACTTTATTTATAATTTCCACACTGTGCCACACAGCATGATGGGCAAAAATTTGTGAACTTTTAGAATCATGGAAATATAACAATTGTTCTGATTCTATAGTTGGAATATAGTGGGCAGAACCTTGAATACATTGTTGTTTGACAAGACACTGACTGAATAAGTCATTGAGGAATTATTGACAGGGTAGGAACCAAAGTGTTGGTCTGTGTTTCCAAGTGACCCTCATTAGATGTTAAATTACATGTTGTTTTCTTACTTCGTATAGCTAGCTAACCAACATATTCCTGCTTCGGCCTTTTCCTCTCTGATAAGATACCGTTGCACAAAAATGCTAATCTAGGTCTACACCAGCACTGGTACCAGACAGTATTAGCTAACTAGCTACGTTCGCTCTGACTGTTAGTACATTTAGCCAGCTAACTAGCGATTAGAGGCTAACAATATATTTTTTACAACACCTTGCCAAGAATAGAAACTAGCAGACCGTAGTTTGCAGACAGCAAGATACACACACTAAGTGTAATTATAGAGTGCTAGTGGAAAGCGAATGTTGCATCCATCTGACCATGCGGAGTGAACGGCAAGAACGTGCTCATGACTCAGTGGTCGAGCAACTTCTCTCTCCTTGAGTGACAGGGGCAGGGCTTGGTGTGGTTAGCAGCACGTAGCAGCAGGAGAGAGAGAGAGCGATTACTTAAGTAGCAAACAGAGTAAACTATAAAAACAGACATTATACGCGCCGGAGTATCTATCACATTTGGTTTAGAAGGTCATTTAAAAACTCAAACCGGTCCTTGCATCATTACCGGTATATAGTAAAACACTGTACACCACCCAGCCATTGGGTAAGATACTGTAAGGTAACGTGGACCATGTCATGATTATTTATGGATATTCATACATGTTTTATCAGGGTCCCTATACATTGCACTACTTTGATCACAGCCTTATGACCCTGGTCAAAAGTAGTGTACTAAAGAGGAATAGGGTGCCATTTGGGACGCATCTAAGTCTCACCTCCCACTCAGTCTCCTCCACCTGTTTCTTCAGGCTCTGCAGGTTGGCCAGGAATGTCTCGTTGAACTGGGGCAGCTGGGGGTTCTGAACAATACAATAATCAATCAATCAAAGGCTGATATTTAAACTGTTCCTGTCTTTGTAGAGGGGACTTCAATGCAAAGGGTGGATTCATTGATTAATATTTATTTATTAATTTACCTGCAGCAGATTCTTCACTTGCTCCTCCAGGCTCACAATTGCAACTGCAGTGGCCTCCAGGTTCTGACGGGAGAGCAGACAGTCAGACAGACAAAAATACACAATACTCATCTTTTTATTTTAATTTCAAAGGAGCAGGAAGAGGGAGCTTAGTCCTAGGGGACACAAGTTGACATTTGCAAGTGAGCTTGTTGCTGCCATCTAGTGGCTGTTTCCCCTCAGTTCATAAAAACCTTTAAGACAGCCTTTCTTAAAGTATGGATGGCGGACCTATTAATAATGTATCAACAGACTAATTGTCTTTATTTTTTTAAACTCAAAGGCCATGAACTCCTGAACTGTGTGAAGTGGCATGTGTTATGGTTACTATGCCTGGTCTTGTGAGTGTATATTGTTTTAGTGTGTGTATCGATCGGTCTAACGTATTGGTCTAGTAGTGTGCATGCTGCATGAAAATGTTAGCTTTTTAATGATTGTGTTTACAGATGTTGGTTCATCATTTGATCACCCTGTTGCAGGAAATTAAACACTTGTAGTGTATTTGAGGTTTAAAAAGACTTGTAAAGTTTGTAATTTCCACTTACAAATTTCAGACTTGATTTTCACATGAATAATATTTCAACCCCTACAAAAAATGTCCATTAATAGTGGGTCGCGACATGTCAGAGAAAGTGTAGTTATTTCATTCATTACTAGAATTGATTTGGCCATGTGCAACTGCTCTCTCTGTAAGTGCGCTCCATGCTTATCAGTGGTGTCTCTGCTCAGTTTGGCAGCTGCACAAGCGGGAGGGAGACGCCTGTGTGCTTTGCGGTTTACGTCATTTTTTTCTCTGCAGTTTTATTGAAGATCCCTCCGCGACCCACACGCTGCAGCGCTGGTTCAGCAGCAGATGATGTGCTCTCAGCCATTGACTTATCATTCCCACTTGCCATCACTCACAGCTGTCATCAAATAGACTCAAGCTAGCCACAAGTTCTGACTGAACTCAATCTTCAATAAACCCAAAGAGTTTCGCTCTTTTTTTCCATACAACCTTTGAGAAATAACGAGGAGCGCGTAGACGTTCTGATCCAGTTTGGCACCACATACCTGTGCGAGTCAAGGTTCTCAACTCTGGCATACTTAAAAAACAAGTACAGAAACAGACTCCATGCTGAGCATGACCTCAGGGTTGCACTGCCAAAAACTGAGCCCAGAATAGACATGCTTGTTCAAAACTTCAACCAGCCACACACCTCTCATTAGGACTGTGTGTGTGTTTGTGTTCTGTTATACATCTGTGTGATGTGATCAATCAGTTTATTCCAGTTCAGAATGAAAATGATTTATTGTATTTTAACAGCAACAGTTCCAACCTAGACAGATATGTAAGTGTTTTTAAATGGGGAAAAATAAATATGAATCACTATTTATATGGATATTTAATTTAATTGTTATTTGTTTTTGTCTATATTGCATTTGTTTTATGCATAAGTGCAATGAAATGTACCGATACGTACATATAGTTGCATGTTTTCATACGCTTGGGTCCCAGGAAAACACAGAATATATCATTTGGGTCCCAGGAAAACACAGAATATATCATTTGGGTCCCAGGAAAAGACAGAATATATCATTTGGGTCCCAGGAAAACACAGAATATATCATTTGGGTCCCAGGAAAACACAGAATATATCATTTGGGTCCCAGGCTGAAAAAGTTAAACAACACCTGCTCTAAGAAGGGAAAGAGGAGTCATACCGTCATGGGAGTCTTGACGTCCTCATCGGTGAAGTCGATCAGCCGGGCCATGTTGAGCATGGGCGTCTGCATCTTGACAGGGGCCACAGCTGGAGCAAGGGGGGGGAAGACGACGACAGGTCAGTGTGAATAAGATAAAACACTTCCAATTGGGATTGAGGCTAGCCCCTCCCAAATTTCTAGAATAAACATGGTTGGGGAGTAATGATGACAAAAAAATTGTAATCGTTACATTACCAGCTAAACTCGCAGAAACTTGTGAAAAACTAGATGCTAACTTTTATCATGACTTTTAAATTCCGAAAGGATGTTTGCGGAAAATTATTTTACACCTTTCTGTTTTCTCAATGACATTCAAATCAGCGTTGAAAAAAGGTTTGTTGCGCCTGAGCGAGTCTAACCACAAATCAGACCACCATGATGACACACCAAATGCGTCTGATGGGTCGCGGGAAAAGAGCAGGAATAAATAGGCTTTGTAGGCTACAGTCCAAGCTATGACTTCCAATGGTGCGACTGCTGTCGGCATCCAAAGATTATCCAACTTTAATACACGCTGGGTGGTAAGGATGATAGCAGTGGTATAGCCTACAGACATTACTGATATCACTTATTATTGATATCTAGACTATATAGCACATTGATGAGAATCACAATGCTGCTCTCCCATTTATTTGCGCCTTACGGATTGTGGTTGTCGTGGTTGGCTGTTCACTAATGTACTGTATATTTTGTTTAAGCTGCCTATCAAATCTTTATTTTTGCGTCCAGGGGTGTATTCATTTCGGGAACCGCTTAAGAACCAAACGGGAGCAAACGAGAGTTTGTATTGGACAAATTCAGGTAGGTCCCTCCACGTTTCACTTGCTTCCGTTTAAGAAACGTTTTGCAACAGAACCAGAGCCTATGGAATAAAAGTTTGAGTTCCTCCCTTTTAAACTCCCCTGTGATATTGTGCTCCATACTGTCAACAACTAGTTTCATTTAAGAAGACCAGGAGTGGGGCTTTTATTTTCTTAATGGAAAATGACCTAGTTTTTCACATGCAAATAGCACTTTCCTGTAGTGCTCAAAGCATGCCATTTCTGAGAGCAGCATTTGTTTTTCAACTCGAAGCAATGAGCCCAATCAGTCCTCCATGACAAAAAAAAAGAAAAGATTAGGCTAAATAGTCATTTGTTTTTGGGAGTCATGCTCATGTAAAACAACTTGGCTTATCTAGATTTCCAAGTCCTATTCTTGAGGATCAAGGGGTATTAAATCATTGGAACGACTGGGAAATCTGACAGACTTTGGTTAAAGATATGATCTAATCGTATTGTTATCTGTAGTAGAAAGCAATAGGTTGAAGAAGCCTACATAACTAACCCATAAAGTAAAATGTAACATCCATTTATAGCCAGCTATGTAAACTCTAACATTGATTTATCGTGCAATAGATGTTCATTGGGATTTATTGGGACGAGTCATCCTTAAGGTAGAATGGGCCAGCTTCAAAGTCAAAATTGGCTATATTGTAAATGTATATAAACCAAAAAATTGCTTTTTGGTCTTTATTTAAAGTTATGGCTAGGCATTAGGGTTAGCAGTGTCGTTAAGGTTAGATTTCATATCCAATTTTAAGACGGTCTGTGCCAGCTACTAACCTGTGCCTCTTAGGGAAAGTCATCTAAAAGTAACAAAGTAATCGGATTACATTACTGAGTATGGGTAATCCGAAAGTGACGTTACAGATTACAATAAATGTAATTTACCCAACTCTTACAATAATAATATATGCCTTTTAGCAGACACTTTATCCAAAGCAACTTACATAAAAAATATATGGACTCATGACTGTATGGGTGGTCCCTTCTGTGGAATAAAACCCTACCCATTCCATTTCTCTTTTCTATCCAGTCCCCCCCAGTCTCTCTTCCCACATAAGTAGATCTCACTTCCCTCTCCTTTGGCCACCAACTCTACACATCAACACATCTCCTTCCCTCTCCTCCAATCCCCTACCCGGTGGTCTGTTTCTCAGCTGCTTGCGCATGTTGCCGTTGCTCTTCTGCATGTCATAGATCTGGCCCCTCTGGTTCAAGACCAGGTAGGTTGTGAGGGCCTGGCCGGCTAGGAGAAGACACGCCAGCACTGTGAGCCCTGCTACCTTAAAAGCACGGCTGTTAGAGGCCCTACAGGAGGGAATGAGAGCAACATCGGTAGATAAAGGGGGTGATAGATTAGACGAGATGGAAAGTAAAAAGAGAGGGAGAAATATAAGGAGAGAAAATAATTGAAATTATACCTTGATTTATGAAGACCAAACATGATTTACTTTTTTAAAAAGATTATGGGAATCAGAATTGCATTTCTGACATGTATGGGGTTGTCCTTGTGACATCCCTGCACCTCCAAAAACTAATCAGAGACCCGGTGCAGAGACAAAAGCTGATCCTAAACCAGTAAGAATGAAAATGTTCAACACTGTTTTTTGTTCCTCATTCCTGAGCCCATGATAAATACAGGTTTGGGAGACATCAGTAGTTACTAGGCAGAGGTTTCATCTGAGTGTAAAGGAACGATTGAAAGCATGGGGAATGTAGTCAGCATCAGCAGACAACTCAAACCATTGATAATACTCCCAATATAATTTATGCATACTTTCAATAATGACGTAAATTCACAATAGCATACAAGTTGTAAATAAGTTATATAAAATATTGCACTTGTTGATGGATTTTCTTTGTGTTTTACATATTTTTTTCTACATGATTATTGTAATATAATATTTTGAGTTTACACATACTTGAACCTTACTTTGGGGAATGAAGAAACATACTGTAGACAATACGCAGATGCATGTAACGAAGTAACTGCGACATCTATAAAATGTGTTTCGTAAAATTACTGCTATAAATGTCACCTCGTGTTGGTTGTTATTGGGAGGATAACGTCCTGGCTCCCTGCGCGCTCCAGGAGCGCATCATCGTGTCTCTGCTGTTGTTGCTCCTCCATTCTCTTCAAGTCTATGTTCTCTCAAATTCTGCAATCAGTAAAAAGGGAAGAGATCTATTCGGAGAAAGCGTCTGTCTGAAATGACAGGCAGTCGAGCCAGGATTGGAAAGCCCCGAGTCTATAACGTGATGGGCAGGTTCAACTAGATTGTAGAGTTTGAACTAAGCTGTCATTGGTCAACCTGCACTGCATCACTTGTTGATAGAGGCAGACAAATCTGAAGCGATGAAAAGAAAGTAGTTCAACTTCTCACGAATGAAAAATAGTAGATAGAAAGTAAATAGAAAATCCCACAGATTTTATATTTGAAAATCAACATCCCATTTGATTGTTTTTAAGGAAATGCATTCATTCTTAAGATCTTAATTAATTCAAAAATGGAGTCCTAAGGTTAAACAACAACCCAGGTATTATCTAGCACTGTACCTATGCTGGGCCAGTAGCCATTATATGCATTCATTTTTTTAGCAAATAATAGACAGAATACTTATGGACAGAGGTTTGCACCAGTGCAATATTTTGCTTTTCTTGTTTTCAAGCAGTAATAAAAATACATACATACATACAAAAAAAAAAATCAAGATGATGTTTTTTGTCCTCTATTCTATTTTGAAATAGTGTGAATAGGATACAAATACTTTTGAAGCTACAATATGGTAATAAGAAAAGTTAGTGGACATTTATGATCTTACAGTTAATGATAATGATGCAAGATGTTGGAAACCTTTCTCCCTAGAGACAACACTGCCAAAGCTCTATACTCATTGGATGCCTTGAAGGCTTTCATTTAAGTCTGTAAAACAATCAATCATTCCATAGAAGTGTGGATCAGAATTCCACTTATTCTACAGTGAATATTGGGGATTTTCCATTGTGGTAGCGGTGATGAGAAAAGTGCAGAAAGATAAAATCCACAGAAGATGCAATAAGGTCAGAAAGTAATCAACACAGTACTCATTTACTCTCAAAGACCATTTGAACCCAGTTTGAACTCTTATGGACAGTTTGAACCCTGGAGGTTGATGTTTGTCTTCACGGGTCCAAAAAGTTGGGGGACCCAGACCTGAACGGACCAGAGAACAATCAGACCCGAACCCAAATGGGCTAGACTCTAGGCCAGACCCAATTGGACCAGAGAACAATCAGACCCGAACCCAAATGGGCTAGACTCTAGGCCAGACCCAATTGGACCAGAGAACAATCAGACCCAAACCCAAATGGGCTAGACTCTAGGCCCGACCCGATTGGACCAGAGAACAATCAGACCCGAACCCAAATGGGCTAGACTCTAGGCCAGACCCAATTGGACCAGAGAACAATCAGACCCGAACCCAAATGGGCTAGACTCTAGACCAGACTGGACCAAAGTGATAAAATATTGATGTTTATCAGCAAAGTTTCTCTTCTGTTTAATGAATATCTCTTTATATGTTGGCTAAGCCTTCTATAAGTCATAAATTCACTTTATTAGCGTAAAATCTATATGCTATAGGCTATGCAGAGCCGTGGTCGGGTCCATTTGGGCCTATCAGCTGTAGTTACATAGAACCGAGACCAAAATGATTTGTGTTCGGGTGGAACCTTGAAGACCTATAGTCTGTACTGATCTGATCTCATACCTAGCTTCAAACTGAAAACATAATACTGGTACTATTCAACTGAAACCATTATACCCCTGTAAAAATCTAGTAAAACCTCTCCGTCCCGAGTGAGACATTCTCTCATGCCCTCACGAGAGACTGTGATCTTCATCTCAGGTTTGAGGTGTAATCTGCTTCTCCTTTCCAAATGATGTCGTACTTCTCTGAAAACACTTGTGTATCAAACATTCAAAGACACACACAGGGGTCTCAGAGGGGAAAGACAAGAACATTTCTGAAAAATATAAAAATCAAGTGGTTTTATTTGCTAATTAAAAAGCACTGACAATATTAGTTACACTGTAAAAATGATTGACAACAATTACACGTCTTTATCGTACAGTCCGGGGAGATTAGTACCATCATTGCTGTTATTGTGTTATTATCATGTCAATAATACTTGATCTAGGAGCTCTGTACAACCATTGGCAGTGTGGGGGTAGTTGAGAGAAGGAATAAGAGGGGAGGAACGTTTGTATGAACAGAGGATGAAAGAGACCTGTCGGGACTTCAGCAGATGGCACTATATTAAGGTCCATAGTAGTGACAATTCAATACTACCCGGATGATTCTGTCCCACTGAATACCTCTTTCGTTGCATTATGAGAGGGGGCTGAAAGAGTTTCACCTCAATCGCATTCAATAATTGATGTCTAGAACATTAGATTACAGAGTCAGGAAAGAAACAAACAAACAGCATGTGCGTTGTTATTACGTCTGAACAACGTTGTACAAAAGTATTGCGGTAAGAGCAGCTTTTTGTTATGTATGCCTGCAGTGGTAGTACCATGTGACTAATGTCTGAGTTACAACTACTACTATAACTTGGGCCATACTGACTATGTCAGATGTTCATATTTTAGATTCTCCCTGATGCAACTCAGAAATACTATGAACAACTGCTAAAACAAATGAAATGGAACATTCAAAATAAGGATTTATTAAAAATAATCCTCACACTGCAGATGACTGATGGACTTGAGTGCATTTAAACTTAGCTTATGTCAGACTTCACGTTCCCACTTTAAATAAAGTACAACTTATAAACGCTTGAAAGAGCATACATTAAGGCTTTATAAGCACTACATAAACGCTTCAAAATGAGCATATGACACTATGAATGGTGTATAAGCATACAGTGTGTTATGTCACATTTGGCAATTCATCCTACAGTGGGAAGTGTAGTCACCTTTTATACACCATTTAGAGTATGAAATTTGATTATAGATGATTTGTGAAGCATTTTTGTAGTGCCTATGAAGCCTTTATGTATACTATATAAAGCCTTCATAAGTTGTACTTTGTTTAACGTGGGACCGACTTCACATACTGTAATATCTGTGTTATGACTGAGCTTTCAGACAAGCTGTTAAATTAGAATGACTGCGCTTTCAGACAACCTATTAAACTAGAATGACTGCGCTTTCAGACAACCTATTAAACTAGAATGACTGCGCTTTCAGACAACCTATTAAACTAGAATGACTGCGCTTTCAGACAACCTATTAAACTAGAATGACTGCGCTTTCAGCCTATTAAACTAGAATGACTGCGCTTTCAGACAACCTATTAAACTAGAATGACTGCGCTTTCAGACAACCTATTAAACTAGAATGACTGCCCTTTCAGACAACCTATTAAACTAGAATGACTGCGCTTTCAGACAAGCTGTTAATTAGAATGACTGTGCTTTCAGACAAGCTGTTACATTAGAATGACTGCGCTTTCAGACAACCTATTAAACTAGAATGACTGCGCTTTCAGACAAGCTGTTAATTGGAATGACTGTGCTTTCAGACAAGCTGTTAATTAGAATGACTGTGCTTTCAGACAAGCTGTTAAATTAGAATGACTGTGCTTTCAGACAACCTGATAAATTAGAATATGTGTGTATCTGTAAAGTCTATTTATGAGATGTACCAATACTTTGCATATTGTGCTTTCAATGTGTGCAGCCTGGCTGTCTGCCTGACACTTCCTGTGCTGTGTATGCAAACCCATCTGAAACAGAAACGAAGCAAAATGTGTTTCTGGTCACCTTTTACAATAACATGTCTCCAAATCCCAATCTTAAAAAAATAAGAACTGTCAATAGGCCAGGTAATGTAGTGGTGAAGACTCTGTCAGGGCACTGGTAAATGTGTTCATGTCTAGTGTCTAAAGGCCTAGTGAATAAGACCACATCACACCTGTAGCCTGAGTCAATATACATCATACCACCCCCCTATGGTTTTTAGATAGAAACCACAGGCATTTTCAACTAATGGCATTCGTTCTTTAATTGATTCAAGTACTAATTGATCTCTGCTCTAGTGTAATATCTGCCCTTTTTTCACCTCACCCAGCCTTAAATGACTGGTACTGTGCAGGCTAGCCAAGTCTCACTCTTCCTCTTCATCCTCCTGTTCCTCTCAAGAGTAAGGTCCAAGTCCATGTGAGGAACGCAAGGGATAGTCAAAGAAAGAGGGGATGAGGGTTGACCACACCCTCCTCTCCATCCCATCCTATCTGTACCGGTACCTTCACACCCCTCCACCTCTGTAAGAGGTGGCACAGTCTTGTGGGTAGTCTCTTCATAGAATGTACCAAGTAAGGGTGGTGGTGTTTCATGGGGAGGTACAACTTAGGGAGAGAGAGGAGTGCACTTAGGGCCTAGGTTATGAGCCATTGTAGACCCACCATCCCTGCTCTCCCTCCCTGTTCTTCCCTCTTATGAAGAGCACATACAGAAGGAGAGGCCTTCATCAGAACACACCCCTTTCTTACCCTCCTATGGATCCTCCAGCGGATTCATATCATACTCCTCCATATGGGGGGTGGTTAAGCTGTGGTACAGTCCGCTGAGCTGTCCCCCTCCCCCTGCTACCTGGTATGGACCAGTTCCTCTCGGAGCCAGCTGGGCAGGGGCTGGCCCATCCTGTACAGCAGCTTAGATAATGCTATGTTTTGATCCCTGTAGTGCTCCCTGAGGAACAACTGGGACTGGAGGATGGACAGAGAGAGAAATGGATGGTAGAGAGAGACAGAGAGAGAGAGGGAAAAACATGGATTGGAGTGAGGGAGAGAGAGAGAAAAAAAGGATAGGAGTGAGGTAGGGAGAGAGAGAGAGAGAAATATATAATTATCATTACAGACACAGCCTGGATTCAATCAACGTTATCTGGCGCTCACACACAAACCCCCCCTTACCAGTTACAAACAGAATAATCCTAGAGGTAATTAACAAACATGAATCATAATGAACAAATATCAGTGAACAACTTGCATTGGCAAATGACAACTCTTACCTCTGGGTCCATGTCAGGGTACCTCCGCCCCTTGCTCTTCCCCAGACACTTGGTCTTCCCTCCCTCCAGCAGCTGACACCAGAAGCCTTTGTTGGGGTCAAACCTGGAGAAAACACATTACATCTTAATCTGGGAGCCTCAGTTTTAAATGCACAGGACAATTTGCATTTTTAAATGCTTGTGGTTACAATACATCTAAGCCCGTATTGCCATATGGAGGTAAGTGGCTAGGGAAGTTATCTGCTCTGTTTGTGAAGTGACTCACGCTAGGATCCTGTGGTAGTTAACCGTGTTGACCAGGCCTAAAAACTTCTGGATCCTGTCCATGACTGAGGCCGGCTCAGTCTTCAGCTGCTGCCCATCCAGAACCAGGACCTGACTGGAGTGGTAGTGGTTGAGCCATCTCTCCAGGTGGATGGCGTACCAGCCCGGCACCAAGCAACGGTTCTGGAGCACACGCAATCTCACCGGGGCATCATGGGTAGCCACGATAACATCATGGAAGGAGTATTTCAGAGCCACTGGGTCGTCATGAGCGCGCTGGTGCTGTAGGATTAGAACATGACATAGGATTAGATCATGACGTAGGATTAGAACCTGACGTAGGATTAGATCATGACGTAGGATTAGATCATGACGTAGGATTAGAACATGACGTAGGATTAGAACATGACGTAGGATTAGAACATGACGTAGGATTAGAACATGACGTAGGATTAGAACATGACAGTCATACTGAGGAATAGTTATGTATCGTACAGAACTGGTACCATGAGTAGTAATATACAACAGTATTATATACAACAGTTATAAAGAGTTATAAACCAACCTGGTACAAGGAGTAGTAATTATGTATTATATACAACAGTTATAAGGAGTTATAAACCAACCTGGTACAAGGAGTAGTAATTATGTATTATATACAACAGTTATAAGGAGTTATAAACCAACCTGGTACAAGGAGTAGTAATTATGTATTATATACAACAGTTATAAGGAGTTATAAACCAACCTGGTACCAGGAGTAGTAATTATGTATTATATACAACAGTTATAAGGAGTTATAAACCAACCTGGTACAAGGAGTAGTAATTATGTATTATATACAACAGTTATAAGGAGTTATAAACCAACCTGGTACCAGGAGTAGTAATTATGTATTATATACAACAGTTATAAGGAGTTATAAACCAACCTGGTACCATGAGTAGTAATTATGTATTATATACAACAGTTATGAGGAGTTATAAACCAACCTGGTACCAGGAGTAGTAATTATGTATTATATACAACAGTTATAAGGAGTTATAAACCAACCTGGTACCATGAGTAGTAATTATGTATTATATACAACAGTTTTAAGGAGATATTAACCAACCTGGTACAAGGAGTAGTAATTATGTATTATATACAACAGTTATAAGGACTTAGAAACCAACCTGGTACCAGGAGTAAGCACGGTCAGCTGGGTTGATGAGGATGGTGATGATCTTCGATTTAGGCAAGAGGGCAGCCGCCCGCTCCGCTGCCACCTCAGAGTCAAAATAGTTGGCACTTTTCTCAAAGTAGTAGTCTGAGCTGGTGTTGGAGGGCAGGGGGAAGTACTCCATGTACCTGTGTGTTCACCAAAAGACAAAACAGACGCACTAACTAAACTATACACTAACAGAAAACTGACAGAAGCCAACCCCTGGACTGGAAAGCATGTTTAATGGAAAGTCTCTAGACCAAGGGTGTCAAACTAATTTGGCCCTGGGGGCCACATGCGGTCTTCAACAAGGTCCAGAATGTAGGTCCGTTATAATGTCTAAACAGTTTCGATTTGATTTTAGTGTTTTACATTTGAGTAATTTAGCAGACTCTCATTTAAAGTACTGAATACTGAGTTAGTGTCCCCCCCCCCCCCACAAAAAAAACAAGGTTATAAGGGTACACTTTTGTATTTTTAGATCATAAGGAATAAGATTAGATGGATGGGGTGGGGCTGATCCTAGATCAACACTCCTACTCTGAGATCCTTTATGAATACGTCCCAGAGCTCTTTCTCTGTGGTAGTCGTACCAGTCGATGCCTCTGTGGTAGTTGTGTCCGTTGAAGAACTGGATCTCCTCAAAGGTCTCCTTGTTGGGGTAGTTACTGGTCAGGTCAGGGTGCATGCCCAGGAACAGATAGAGGGCTGTAGAACCTGGGAGGGAGAGGGATGGAGAGGGAGAGAGAGGGAGGGAAGGGGGATGTAGAGGGATGGAGATGGAGACAGAGAGAGGGAGGGAAGGGGGATGAAGCGGGGAGAGAGAGAGACAGTGAAGAGAGAGTATATATTTTGAAGCATTAAAACATTGACTTTGCAGCAGCCATGACAATGAATGATCAAATAAATCGTCTCATGAGTGTCCTGTTCCCATTAGTGTTGGTGAGTGTTTCTCATGAACCGCCTTCTGCTTTCTCTGCGGATGAGATAGTGTCAGTCGGTCATGTGTGACAGGCCAGTTCCTGTAATTTTGTTCTGTACTGAGAATGTGTAACTCTGAGAGAACAACACCTCCTCTGCAGACCAAAGTCTCAGAAACCTCCCACAGGCCAGAGCAAATACCTGTCAGCTCGAACTACTCATCACTGCGATAATTACATATGAGGAAGGGAAGTGAATCACAAGTGAGGTGAAATCAAGGCTCCGTCCCAAATGGTACCCCATTCCCTATATAATGCACTACTTTTGACCAGTGTATGGCTCTGGTCAAGAGTAGTGCATTATACAGGGAATAGGGTGCCATTTGGGATGGGGAGTGAGCAGAAGTGAGATTGTGGACAGAGTCATGGCTAGTGATGTCCACTAGGTGGTTCTGGTGTTCCATCTCTCACCTGTCTTCTGAGGCCCAATTACAAGCAGCTTGGGGAAACGGTCGCATGTCTTCTCCTTTGACCAGATGTCCTTGTGCCTTTTGTCCTCGCAGGGATCCTGTAGGACCAGGGTTTATGAGTCCTTAGTCATTCTTACATGTATCCAGTTGTTTAACCTCTAAAAGTCTATGCCGTTGGGGGGGCTTGGGTACTAAGCTAACATATGAAATTGTTTTAAGATGGTCATACCATGGATAATTTAGCTATTTTATTTAGAATTTTAGGACCCCTTTAGGTATAACATTTTTCTATGAATGTTTTTATTTACTACTGCCAATAGAAACACGTTGAATAACACATTCAAATGGCAAAACAGACAGTCAAAAAAGAAATCATAAGGATTAAGGTTTTGAAGAGATAGAAGAAATATTTTTGTTTTTTGAACACATATTTAACCCCTTATTTTTTAGGACACAAAACGACATCCATTCTTCCATTCGTTTGTATGGGTTACCTTCAAATTAGTCCCCTGACACTTGTGGGGGTTGTAGAGCAAAACGGAGAACACCATCGTGTTCGGGAGTCTCCCCTTTCCATAGAGGGGTCATATTAGTTTGTCCAACCGGACGCTTTCATGAGAAGACAGATTATCGGGATGTCTCCTGGTCTGACAAACCTCTGTAGCTCGGCCCCCTTCCCCCACAGATGCAGAAGGCCAACATTGGCAGATGCGGTGAAAATAACTGATATCTCTAGCTTAAACTGACGGATTTTGAAGGGGCTTTTTAAAATGACGTTAGATTGACGCAGGGGTGCGTCAATAGACTCTTAAGGATTAATGAACCCTGAACAAATACGTACAACATCCTGAGGACGTGCGGCTACATTGGAACGGTCAATGGAGATGCCCTTTCAACACAAATACAATACTTGGCAGCAGTTTGTGGTCTACAGGACGAGGATCCACCCAGGACTCATGTTAAAGGCCTATCTAAAGGAGACTAAGCTGTGTACAGTCAGGTTAATAGGACGTTCCGCTCAAAATACAACCTAACATGATTTTTCCACTTGTAGTCAATTTCCCAAGATATTTATCACATCCCAGTATTCGTCAATGCACACATCCAGTTCCAGCCAGTCTCACTCTGTCCCACAGACTGACCTGCCAGAGTGGGTCTCTCTCGTTAGGGAAGAGGCTGAAGTATCTCTGGGCCAGCTGGATGGGAGGCAGGGTCTGCAGCCGCAGGTTGGTCCAGGTTTGCAGGAAGGCCACCAGGCTCTTAAAGGTGTACAGGCCCAGCCGGTCATTACCGTAGTTAGACAGGTGGGTCATGAAGATACTGATCTGGAGGAGGAGAGAGAGAGAGAGAGAGAGAGACAGAGAGAGGGAAAGACAAAGGTTAACTTAAATTCACTGATAGTGGGAGTGGCCAGCAGTGATTGGATATATAGTGTGTGTGTGTGTTAACTCACAGGGTTGAGTAGAACAGTGAGGAACAGCTCTCCTCCGTTAATGAGTTTGTCCAGTTCGTTGGGACTGCCTGGGTACTCCTTATAGAAGATGGTGTGCGTGAACAGGCCACATGTCTGCCTGGGCAAGACCTGCAAACAAACAAACAAACACACTTATTAGGCAATGACGCACACAAGCATGCACACGCATACACCAGCGCCACTGGTCTATTCAATGCAAAACATTCCAAACCCCAGGCAATATCAACACTTTTGCTTTCAATAATCTTCATATTATTATTATCATTTGGAAAAGCCTATATGGAATTCATTAAAAATACACACGCAGCTAGAGAGAGTCTGGGGATCTGAATATCAATCATCTACAGGAAGAGAGAGATGCCGACAGAGAGCACGAGAGGAAAACCTACTGGCAGCACAACATAGTGTACTACTGGGGTTTCAGATAGTGTTTTTAAGAAGATTAACTTGTGTATTGGTGGTGTGCCGTCAGGGTTTATTGTTGTGGAGGGAAAAGTCTCTCTGTTGTTGATGTTGTTGTTGCATTGTTAAAGGCGTATCCAAGAGGTAGTGTTTGGGGGCCAGTCAGAGTGTCTGGTACTGTTTGGGGACCAGTCAGGGTGGTTGGTAGCGTCTGGGGGCCAGTCAGGGTGGTTGGAGTGTCTAGGGGCCAGTCAGGGTGGTTGGTAGTGTTTGGGGGCCAGTCAGGGTAGTTGGTAGTGTTTGGGGGCCAGTCAGGGTGGTTGGTAGTGTCTGGGGCCAGTCAGGGTGGTTGGTAGTGTTTGGAGGCCGTTCAGAGCGGTTGGTAGTGTTTGGGGGCCAGTCAGGGTGGTTGGTAGTGTTTGGGGGCCAGTCAGAGCGGTTGGTAGTGTTTGGGGGCCAGTCAGAGCGGTTGGTAGTGTTTGGAGGCCGTTCAGAGCGGTTGGTAGTGTCTGGGCGCCAGTGAGGGTGGTTGGCAGTGTCTAGGGGCCAGTCAGGGTGGTTGGTAGTGTTTGGGGGCCAGTCAGGGTGGTTGGTAGTGTTTGGGGGCCAGTCAGGGTGGTTGGTAGTGTTTGGGGGCCAGTCAGAGCGGTTGGTAGTGTTTGGAGGCCG
>NC_050571.1:24792961-24870461 GCF_013265735.2 Oncorhynchus mykiss | reverse complement strand
AGAGGAATAGCAGTGATCCCCAGTACATATGTACAGCTGCTATCCCATACAGCTGTTCAGCCCCAAGCGGTTCAATCCCCTTCAATCACCACTGTTTCATTTATAACTTCCTGGTGTCCTTGAGAGTCGTGTCTGGAACGTTGTCTCTCTTCCCGCTATGAACCTTGAAACTAAAACATTAGTGTCTGGAAGAGTCAACTGCAAGGCAGACTTCTGGGGATTCAAATAGTTGTGAGACAAAACATTAAGCTGGAGAAATTAGTCTAGATGGAAAACGGAAGGACTAGGTCTCAATGGTTGGTTGGCTTGTCTTGTTGGGCAGATTGTGGGGTTTCATGAGAACCGTGGCATCTTGGGATAATGATTGTCATGTGAATGACCAGGCTGACCGGTGTCATTTGTCAACCATGATCCTAGAACCCTGAGGGAGAATGTGTTCTAATGACAGCATGATCAGATCTGCTCTGTTTCCCTGTGCTGTTCTGCCATTTTGCCAGGCAACTGGAATTGTTATGATGCAATGTCAACTGTATCAGAAGCCTGTCCACACTGATGATGATAAATTAATCCTAGACGGAGTGGAAAGTAAGAAACAATAGCCAAAAGATGCTAATCTCCACTGGGCTATTTTGCAGGAACAAGGTTACCCCTCCCCTGTCCATCCCCTCCCCTGTCTACCCCCTCCGCTGTCTATACTCTCCCCTGTCTACCCGCTCCCCTGTCTATACTCTCCACTGTCTACCCCCTCCCCTGTCCATCTCCTTCCCTGTCTATACTCTCCACAGTCTACCCCCTCCGCTGTCTATACTCTCCCCTGTCTACTCCCTCCCCTGTCCATCCCCTTCCATGTCTATACTCTCCCCTGTCTACCCCCTCCCCTGTCTATACTCTCCACTGTCTATCCCCTCCCCTGTCCATCCCCTTCCCTGTCTATACTCTCCCCTGTCTACCCCCTCCCCTGTCTATACTCTCCACTGCCTATCCCCTCCCCTGTCCATCTCCTTCCCTGTCTATACTCTCCACTGTCTATCCCCTCCCCTGTCCATCCCCTTCCCTGTCTATACTCTCCCCTGTCTATCCCCTCCCGTCTATCTCCTCCCCTGTCCATCCTCTCCCCTGTCTATACCCTCCCCTGTCTATCCCCTCCCGTCTATACCCTTCCCTGTCTATACCCTCCCCTGTCTATACCCTCCCCTGTCTATACCCTCCCCTGTCTATACTCTCCCCTGTCCATCCTTCCCCTGTCTATACCCTCCCCTGTCTATCCTCTCCCCTGTCTATACCCTCCCCTGTCCATCCTTCCCCTGTCTATACCCTCCCCTGTCTATACCCTCCCCTGTCTATACCCTCCCCTGTATATACTCTCTCCTGTCCATCCTTCCCCTGTCTATACCCTCCCATCTCCATCCCCTCCCCTGTCTATACCCTCCCCTGTCTATACCCTCCCCTGTCTATACCTCCCCTGTCTATCCCCTCCCCTGTCTATACCCTCCACTGTCCATCCTTCTCCTGTCTATACCCTCCCCTGTCTATACCCTCCCCTGTCTATACCCTCCCCTGTCTATACTCTCTCCTGTCCATCCTTCCCCTGTCTATACCCTCCCATCTCCATCCCCTCCCCTGTCTATACTCTCCCCTGTCTATACCCTCCCCTGTCTATACCCTCTCCTGTCTATCCCCTCCCCTGTCTATACCCTCCCCTGTCTATACTCTCCCCTGTGTATCCCCTCCCCTGTCTATACCCTCCCCTTTCTGTACAATCCCCTGTGCATCCTTCCCCTGTCTATACCCTCCCCTGTCTATACCCTCCCCTGTCTATACCCTCCCCTGTATATACTCTCTCCTGTCCATCCTTCCCCTGTCTATACCCGCCCATCTCCATCTCCTCCCCTGTCTATACCCTCCCCTGTCTATACCCTCCCCTGTCTATACTCTCCCCTGTCCATCCTTCCCCTGTCTATACCCTCCCCTGTCTTTACCCTCCCCTGTCTATACCCTCCCCTGTCCTTACCCTCCCCTGTCTATACTCTCCCCTGTCTCTACCCTCCCCTGTCTATACCCTCCCCTGTCTATACCCTCCCTTGTCTATACCCTCCCGTGTCTATACCCTCCCCTGTCTATACCCTCCCCTGTCTATACCCTCCCCTGTCTTTACCCTCCCCTGTCTCTACCCTCCCCTGTCTTTACCCTCCCCTGTCTATACCTTCCCCTGTCTATCCCCTCCCCTGTCTTTACCCTCCCCTGTCTTTACCCCCCCTGTCTTTACCCTCCCCTGTCTATCCCCTCCCCTGTCTTTACCCTCCCCTGTCTATACCCTCCCCTCTCTTTACCCTCCCCTGTCTTTACCCTCCCCTGTCTTTACCCTCCCCTGTCTATACCCTCCCCTGTCTATACCCTCCCCTGTCCTTACCCTCCCCTGTCTATACCCTCCCCTGTCTATACCCTCCCCTGTCTATACCCTCCCCTGTCTTTACCCTCCCCTGTCTATACCCTTCCCTGTCTATACCCTCCCCTGTCTATACCCTCCCCTGTCAGTCAATTAGAAATATTTCAAGAACTTTTAAAGTTTCTTCAAGTGCAGTCGCAAAAACCATCAAGCGCTATGATTTTACTGGTTCTCATGACCAACACAGAGTTACCTCTGCTGCAGAGGATAAGTTCATTAGTTACCTGCCTCAGATTGCAACCCAAATAAATGTTTCACAGAGTTCAAATAACAGGCACACCTCAACATCAACTGTTCACAGGAGTCTGCGTGAATCAGGCCTTCATGGTCGAATTCCTGCAAAGAAACCACTACTAAAGGACGAGACTTTCACTACTAAAGGACGAGACGAAGAGACTTTCTTGGGCCAAGAAACACGAGCAATGGACATTAGACCGGTGGAAATCTGTCCTTTTGTCTGATGAGTCCAAATTCGAGACTTTTGCTTCCAACCGCTGTGTCTTTATGAGATGCAGAGTAGGTGAACGGATGATCTCAGCATGTGTGGTTCCCACTGTGAAGCATGGAGGAGGAGGTGTGATGGTGTGGGGGTGCTTTTCTGGTGATACTGTCTGTGATTTATTTAGTATTCAAGGCACACTTAACCAGCATGGCTGCCACAGTATTCTGCAGCGATACACCATCCCATCTGGTTTGTGCTTAGTGGGACTGTCATTTGTTTTTCAACAGGACCACGACCCAATACACCTCCAGGCTGTGTAAGGGTTATTTTTTACCAAGAAGGAGTGTGATGGAGTGCTGTATCAGATGAACTGGTCTCCACAATCACCCGACCTCAACCCATTTGAGATGGTTAGATATGAGTTGGACAGCAGAATGAAGGAAAATCAGCCAGCATATGTGCTCAGCATATGTGAGAACTCCTTCATGACTGCTGGAAAAGCATTCCAGGTGATGCTGGTTGAGAAAATGCCAAGAGTGTGCAAAGCTGTCATCAAGGCAAAGGGTGCCTACTTTGAAGATTCTCAAATATAAAATGTATTTTGATTTGATTAACACTTTTTTGGTTACCACATGATTCCATTGAATGAGTAGGTGTGTCCAAACTTTTGACTGGTACTCAATGGGATCAATGGTGACTCCCTGTAAAATTAATGTATCAATAAAATAAATAATACAAGTTGGTAAAGAACCAAAGGAAGAGAGAAAGAGAGAGAGAGAGAGAGAGAGATGGAGAGTGAGAGAGGGAGAGAGAGAGAGAGAGAGAGAGAGAGAGAGAGAGAGAGAGAGAGGGAGATGGAGAGGGAGAGAGGGAGAGAGAGAGAGAGAGGGAGAGGGAGATGGAGAGAGAGGGAGAGGGAGAGAGAGAGAGAGAGAGAGAGAGATGGCGAGAGAGATGGAGAGTGAGAGAGGGAGAGAGAGAGAGTGAGAGAGGGAGAGAGAGAGAGAGAGATGGAGAGTGAGAGAGGGAGAGAGAGAGAGTGAGAGAGGGAGAGAGAGAGAGATGGAGAGTGAGAGAGGGAGAGAGAGTGAGAGAGGGAGAGAGAGAGAGAGAGAGAGAGATGGAGAGTGAGAGAGGGAGAGAGCGAGAGTGAGAGCGGGAGATGGAGAGAGAGAGTCCTGTGTGAATTTAAGTATGCTCTCTAATTTTCTCTTTTTCACTCTTTCTTTCTTTCTTTCTTTCTTTCATTCTTTCTTTCTTTCTTTCTTTCTTCCTCTCTCTCTCACAGTCTCTCTCTCTCTCTCTGAGGATCTGAGCCCTAGGACCGTTTCTCAGGACTAACTGGACTGATGACTCCTTGCAGTCCCCAGTCCACCTGGTTGTGCAGCTGCTCCAGTTTCAACTGTTCTGCCTTCGGCTATGGAACCCTGACCTGTTCACCGGACGTGCTACCTGTCCCAGACCTGCTGTTTTCGACTCTCTAGAGACAGCAGGAGCGGTAGTGATAGTCTGAATGATCGGCTATGAAAAGCCAACTGACATTTACTCTTGAGGTGCTGACCTGTTGCATCCTCTACAACCACACTAATTATTATTATTTGACCCTGCTGGTCATCTATGAACATTTGAACATCTTGGCCATGTTCTGTTATAATTTAAAAAATAATATACAGTGTAATAATATACCGTGGATACAGTCAGGGTCTCCACTTACCATTGAGAGTTAGAATAATGGAACGCACAAGGAGCAATTTTGAAATTAGGTTGTGCATTCACAGTCATTCAATTAGCCCACGTCAGCAAATGTTTTTTGGATTGGTAAATTAGTCTGAGGGCCAACTATCTAAACTTGTAAGCATGGTCGAATTACCGGCCGGCATGGAATCCATTGAGCATCAATTATCATAAAAATGGCAAACATTTGCCTCCACCCTCTGGCAAAATGTGTAGAATTGCAGGAAATGAGCTGTAAAACTGCAAATGTTTCTCTCTGCTCCACGAGAAAATGAGTAGAATTGCATGAAATGGGGTAGGTAGTCTGCGGTAGTCTGGCCCTGGGGGGTATGGATGTGGGTACGCAGACCCACGAGCCACTGCAGCCCCTCATGATGAGTTCATGTTTTTTTTGTGGCCCCCATCCCTGATATAGTTTCTCATTGTGGCTCACCTAGTGGACAACCTAGGTAGCTGTATAGCGTTGTCTGCTCTTGGAGGACCCAGCCCTGTATCCTGTGTTGCCTGTAGCTGCCTCTCCTGTAATGCTCCACATTCCAACACAAGGTGTGTAGCTAATAGCTATAGTGTTTGCTTCTCCTGGACACGGTGGTGTGTTAGCTGTACGTCCCCTATAGTAGTATATCCTGTGTTCCCCTGTAGGTACAGATGTATGATCTTAACTTGATTACTCTTTAAATTGCTGAGAATGTATTCAAGATTTAAAAAGTCTTCAAAGGTTGTAATTTCCAGTTAAACATTTCAGAACTGATTTGCCATAACAAAAAATGTATCAACTCCTACAAAAACTGTAATTAATTATAATCCACACATTAATTCACATGTCCTGTTGCTGCAGAATTATTTTCCAGCTGTAGCAACTAGCTCAAACTAAGATCCTGCACCTGTAGCTGTAATTAGTGTTAGCTGCTGTAGTACACAGTGGTCTTTTAGCAGTACTGATGTAGGATCTTAATTTGAGCCAGTTTGCTACAGCAGGAAAATAATCATGCAGCAACAGAAAACGTGAATTATGTGGATTAATATAATGAATTTACTTTTTGTATGGGTTGATACATTTTTCATAATGGAAAATCAAGTTTGAAATGTCAAAGTGGAAATTTCAAACTTCATAAAACCTTGACAAATACACTACTCGTTTTAAATGTCCTGCATTGCAGGAGGAAAGTTTGCCTGGAACAGGGTGATCAAATGTAGATCCTACACATGTAGGTGACCAACCACTAGGATGATTTACACTGGGCCAGACAGTAGCCTTATGTGATCTCCCCCTCTCTCTGCCCAGATGATTTAATGACTCTCTGCCCTGTGTCCCTGCCTGCAGATACACACGTCCTGGGAGTGACGTGTCAGAAGACCTTGTATGCTTCCAGCCTTATCTTGTTAAAAACTATTTAAGAATATAAATTACCTGAGTGTTTCCATTGTGTCTGACAAACAAGAAGCAAGGTAACCAGGCATCTCTCTCTCTCTCTCTCTCTCTCCAATGAGACCCTTACTTTTCTCCTCCACCACATCTTGAAACATTCATAAACACATCTCCCGCGTCATGCCTGTTGTGCCTGCAAATAGCCTTGCCCATCCTGTCAACCTAAACAACCCCTCGCCGCTCTCTCCAAGACTTCCACTATCAGATATATTATTTTCCTTTCTTTAAGAGACAGGCAGAGAGCTTGATTTCCGAACTAGCTGTGGATTGTTTTGGTTCCATCTGTGCTGCTCCCGTCGATCTGGAGCTCTCTTTATGTACTATGGGATGGGAGCGTGAACGTAGCTCTTCTTTTCCTGGACTATTCTCCCTGACTTCGTTTATAATGGAGGATAAGAATAATAAATACTTAGACTCAAAACACCATCATTGTGTAGTAAAGCCATGAGAAGAAGTGCTCCTAAACTGAGATCTGGTGTTTGGAGGGTGTTTGAATGTAAACCTGATGGAAGTGTTATAATACACTGGATGTCTTTCAAAACACAAATGAAAGTACTCCGAACTCTGGTTCTCCAATCTGAATATTGGTGTTTTAGAACACAATGAAAGTATTCCGGACTCTGGTTCTCCAATCTGAATATTGGTGTTTTAAAAATCAATGAAAGTACTCCGGACTCTGGTTCTCCAATCTGAATATTGGTGTTTTAAAACACAATGAAAGTACTCCGAACTCTGGTTCTCCTATCTGAATTTTGATGTTTTAAAACACAATGAAAGTACTTCGAACTCTGGTTCGCCTATCTGAATATTGGTGTTTTAAAACACAATGAAAGTACTCCGAACTCTGGTTCTCCTATCTGAATATTGGTGTTTTTGAGAGAGCCTTGTGAAAACCATCATGTTTTTTGCAGACTGTGTCTCTCATACAATCAAATGGTTTTCAAATGCCAACTGATTTTCAGACAGTTTGAATTAACATTTTTAAGAAGACGATGGGAATTGAATAAGTTTCTGTCACACCCTGATCTGTTTCACCTGTCTTTGTGATTGTCTCCACCCCCCTCCAGGTGTCGCCCATCTTCCCATTTTCCCCTGTGTATTTATACCTGTGTTCTCTGTTTGTCTGTTGCCAGTTTGTCTTGTTTGTCAAGCAGCGTTTTGTCAACCAGCATTTCCCCAGTCTCTCTTTTTCTCACCCTCCTGGTTTGACCCTTGCCTGTCCTGTCTCTGAGCCCACCTGCCTGACCACTCTGCCTGACCTGACCCTGAGCCTGCCTGCCGTCCTCCTACCTTTGCCCCTACTCTGGATTATGGACCCCTGCTTGCCCTGATCTGTCATTTGCCTGCTCCTGTTGTTGTAGTAAACATTGTAATAAACATAGGCCAGCATCCCAGAGTTGTCTCTTCACTGTTGATGTTGAGACTGGTGTTTTGCGGGTACTATTTAATGAAGCAGCCAGTTGACTTGTGAGGCATCTGTTTCTCAAACTAGACACTCTAATGTACTTGTCCTCTTGCTCAGTTGTGCACTGGGGCTTCCCACTCCTCTTTCTATTCTGGTTAGGGCCAGTTTGCCCTGTTCTGTGAAGGGAGTAGTACACAGCGTTGTTCAAGATCTTCAGTTTCTTGGAAATTTCTCGCATGGAACAGCCTTATTTCTCATAACAAGAATACACTGATGTGTTTCAGAAGAAAGATATTCGTTTCTAGCCATTTTGAGCCTGTAATCAAACCCACAAATGCTTATGCTCCAGATACTCAACTAGTCTAAAGAAGGCCAGTTTTGGGCTTCTTTAATCAGCACAACAGTTTTCAGCTGTGCTAACATAATTGCAAAAGGGTTTTCTAATGATCAATTAGCCTTTTAAAATTATAAACTTGGATTAGCTAACACAACGTGAAATTGGAACACAGGAGTGATGGTTGCTGATAATGGGTCTCGGGACACCTATGTAGATTTTCCACAAAAAAACAGCTGTTTCCAGCTACAATGGTCATTTACAATGTCGACACTGTATTTCTTACCAATTAGATGTTATTTTAATGGACAAAAAATTGCTTTTATTTCAAAAACAAGGACATTTCTAATTGACCCCGAACTTTTGAACGGTAGTGTATACACATACATACATATATTCATACCAAGTTACCCACCGGATGGCCAATCCTAACCAGAGTCAATCAAGACAAGGATTAAAGACTAATGCCAACTGAACTGTCAACTGTCAATCATATCATCTAACTCAACTGTACTGTGATTCAATCCACCTGAACAACCTTCATGTACCATCATCTAAACGTAAAGACTCAGGTCAGAGACATTAGCATAATGGCTGACTGGTGGATCACATTGAACCCTGGGTTGAAGTGTTGTATGAGGGCTACTGTTAACAGCAGCCATTGCCTGTATTGTTTTCCCATTCATGTGAAATATAATGCCACATTTCCCTGAATTTGGAAGAATATTAATACGACAAATAACTTACAGATCTTTTAACTGTCTTCATCAATATAAAAATCTAAAAGACAAAAAAAAAATGTAATTTGATGATTAGCAAATAAAAAAGAAAGCATTTGATGCTTCAAATTAATTTATTGAAAAAAGTAATTTTGGACTCATTATTTTTATCATCCTGGACAAACTTATTATTTTGTATTTTCACAAAACTATATATTTCTTGTGTCCTTTGCTTGAGCATAATAACGTACATTTGACCTTTAGAATGATCAATGAGGAGTTTACAAACACACTATAAGAGCAGGGAATACAATAAGAGGAGATACTCACATTTACACTATTTGGAAACTCCAGACGAAGGGCTCTAATTCTGCACTAGACAGGATAAGAAACACCATCATAGTGTTTTCAACCTTTTCCGTGGTAGTGCTCCCAGTCTCTGGCAAGATGTTGCACAACTCCTGACTTTGTTGTGTTACAACACACCAAGTCATGTTTCAGAACACCTTAAATCTGTGTCTTCACCCCTTTTAGGCCTATGTGTTTCAAAACTCCAGCAAAGTTCAGGTTTCGTCTCCTTAATGTTGTTGGCAGCTCAGTAGCCACTAGTTGTAGTGTTCCCAAAACTCTTCATTTTAACAGTGTACAACGAGCTCCAAAAGTATTGGAACAGTGACACATGTTTTGTTGTTTTGACTCTTTACTCCTGCACTTAGGATTTGAAATGATACAATGACTATGAAGTTAAAGTGCAGACTGTTTAGAAATCACAGCACTTTTTATACAAAGTCACACCATTTTAGGGGACAGTCCTGAATGGGTAGTGAATAATGATGAGTGAGAAAGTTACAGATGCACAAATATCATACAGTCTTACCATTACAATAACAGGAGAGGTTAGCATTATATATCATACCCCCAATACATGATAAACTCTCACCATTACAATAACAGGAGAGGCTAGCATTATATATCATACCCCCAAAACATGAAAACCTCTCACCATTACAAGAACAGGAGAGGCTAGCATTATATATCATACATGATAACCTCTCACCATTACAATAACAGGAGGGGCTAGCATTATATATCATACCCCCAATGCATGATAACCTCTCACCATTACAATAACAGGAGAGGCTAGCATTATATATCATACCCCCAATACATGATAACCTCTCACCATTACAATAACAGGGGAGGTTAGCATTTTTGGGGGGTATGATATTTGCGCGTCTGTAAATTTCTCACTCTACATTATTCACGACTCATTTAAGATTATCCATAATCATGGTAGCACACACATTAATGTAGAAGTGTTTAGAAACTTATTTTATTCTTATTTATTACAAAAATTACTCCAAAATGACACCATACATTATTTACCAATATTTTCTACTGGACACAAAATAATCTTTAACACAACCAAAACAAACAGCAAATGGTTCCAACAATATTGTAGGATCACACGATTGATGTAATCATTGCGTGCTGCGGATATGGGACCAAATACTTAAATATTTATTACTTTAATACACATATAACTTTTGGTTCCCTTAACAGGGGGACTATGTACTAAAATGCTGTAATTTATTAACGGTTCCTCCGATATGGATGAAAATACCCACAAATTAAAGCTGACAGTCTGCACTTCAACTTCATACTCCTTGTATCATTTCAAATCCAAAGTGCTGGAGTACAGTGCCAAACAACGCATAATGTGTCAATACATGCTAATAGGCTGTTGGATGCAGCTGAAGTCGCCCTTGGAAAGTTGATAGAGACACACCTGCTCGAGTGGGGCTGATATCCTCTTGATCTTCTTAATGTAAAAACCTTCTTGTAGGCCTAGTTTATCAACAATCAAGGGAAGCAAATGGTTCTCTTTTTTGAGTCTTGCTTAACCAATCAGAAAGTTAAGAGGATCGGTCGTCGTGGAGTTTGAGGGTTCGGTGAGGAGTGCTAGTGGAGCATGAGAAGAGAAGAGGCCTGGAGAGATTACACTTGGATCAGAGCACTGAAAAACAGCACTGCTAATTTAACAGCATTGTGTTTCATTATTGCTGCAATGGAGCAATTGATTAGACAGTTGATTAGAAAGGTAATTGAATTGGGTAGCGAGATTTGACAAGGGAGTTTCATGCCTTGTCCAATAGTAATCGAAAACAGTGCACCGCTATTGCAAAACAAATTGCATGTGAGTGCTTGATTATTGTTTCGCATTCTTGACACCTGGTGAAGAAGGAATGCATAATGATTGCTACATAGAGAATATATCCCGTGGTTAATTGAGCTACACATCAATAACACATTTACAGAACTGTGATCTAAAAAATAATTTGAAAATAATTGTTTTGGGATGAGGCTGATGATACATTCTTTGGTCAAAAGTGATGTGTTTGAGGTAAATATATATTTTGGAGCAAGTCTCCATCAACACACCAGTCCTAAATATCTCATGCACTCTCTAATTTAGTTTATAAATAATCTGAAGCACTCTTTAAACCATCTCCCTTGGAGAGAAAATATACATGAAAAGAGTGCCTGATCACTCCCTTCTCTGACAACCACCTCCTGAATAAAGGCCAAAAACATATTCAAGAATCTCTGCTTCAGTGAAACCCAAGAGGACTGGATGATAGCTTATATGATGCCTTTTTCCTCTAAACCACTAGACCGTGCACACTGGGAGACTGTAACTGTTACTAGTAACTAACATACTGTTAGTACAGCTCAGTGTTACTGTTATATACCGTGAGTACAGCTCAGTGTTACTGTTATATACCGTTAGTACAGCTCAGTGTTAATGTTATATACCGTTAGTACAGCTCAGTGTTAATGTTATATACCGTTAGTACAGCTCAGTGTTACTGTTCTATACCGTGAGTACAGCTCAGTGTTAATGTTATATACCGTTAGTACAGCTCAGTGTTAATGTTATATACCGTTAGTACAGCTCAGTGTTAATGTTATATACCGTTAGTACAGCTCAGTGTTAATGTTATATACTGTTAGTACAGCTCAGTGTTACTGTTATACACCATTAGTACAGCTCAGTGTTACTGTTATACACCGTTAGTACAGCTCAGTGGTACTGCTAAATACAATAAGTACAGCTCAGTGCAACTCTTATATACTGTTAGTACAGCTCAGTGTTAATGTAATATATTGTTAGTACAGCTCAGTGTTTCTGTTATATACCGTTACTACAGCTCAGTGTTATTGTTATATACCGTTAGTACAGCTCAGTGTTACTGTTATACACCGTTAGTACAGCTCAGTGTTATTGTTATATACCGTTAGTACAGCTCAGTGTTAATGTTATATACCGTTAGTACAGCTCAGTGTTATTGCTATATACCATTGTTACAGCTCAGTGTTAATGTTATAGACCGTTAGTATAGCTCAGTGTTTCTGTTATATACTGTTAGTACAGCTCAGTGTTATTGTGATATACCGTTAGTACAGCTCAGTGTTTCTGTTATATACTGTTAGTACAGCTCAGTGTTATTGTTATATACCATTAGTACAGCTCAGTGTTATTGTTATATACTGTTAGTATAGCTCAGTGTTAATGTTATATACCGTGAGTACAGCTCAGGGTTAATGTTATATACCGTTAGTACAGCTCAGTGTTAATGTTATATACCGTTAGTACAGCTCAGTGTTAATGTTATATACTGTTAGTACAGCTCAGTGTTACTGTTATACACCATTAGTACAGCTCAGTGTTACTGTTATACACCGTTAGTACAGCTCAGTGGTACTGCTAAATACAATAAGTACAGCTCAGTGCAACTCTTATATACTGTTAGTACAGCTCAGTGTTAATGTTATATATTGTTAGTACAGCTCAGTGTTTCTGTTATATACCGTTACTACAGCTCAGTGTTATTGTTATATACCATTAGTACAGCTCAGTGTTACTGTTATACACCGTTAGAACAGCTCAGTGTTACTGTTATACACCGTTAGTACAGCTCAGTGTTAATGTTATATATCGTTAGTACAGCTCAGTGTTATTGCTATATACCATTGTTACAGCTCAGTGTTAATGTTATAGACCGTTAGTACAGCTCAGTGTTTCTGTTATATACTGTTAGTACAGCTCAGTGTTATTGTTATATACTGTTAGTACAGCTCAGTGTTATTGTTATATACCGTTAGTACAGCTCAGTGTTATTGTTATATACTGTTAGTATAGCACAGTGTTAATGTTATATACCGTTAGTATAGCACAGTGTTATTGTTATATACCGTTAGTATAGCACAGTGTTATTGTTATATACCGTTAGTATAGCACAGTGTTATTGTTATATACTGTTAGTACAGCACAGTGTTATTGTTATATACCGTTAGTATAGCACTGTGTTATTGTTATATACTGTTAGTACAGCTCAGTGTTTCTGTTATATACCGTTCTTACAGCACAGTGTTATTGTTATATACTGTTAGTACAGCTCACTGTTACTGTTATATACCGTTAGTACAGCACAGTGTTATTGTTATATACCGTTAGTACAGCTCAGTGTTAATGTTATATACCGTTAGTATAGCTCAGTGTTATTGTTATATAACATTAGTACTGCTCAGTGTTAATGTTATATAACATTAGTACTACTCAGTGTTACTCTTATATACTGTTTGAACAGCTCAGTGTTTTTGGCACCAAGCCCATACATCTGATGGCATGGGGACTTTGAAGACATTCCTCAGTGGATATAAATAGTGTATTTATTTCTCAGACAATAGAACCAAGATAACTTCCCTCTCCCTGACCACATTCTGCGTTTCTCATAGAGGAATAGCGCAATGTCTCACGTACAAGGAACCCAAGGTCTGTTTTTTTGTTTTTTTCGTTCCAGAACTACACAGCTGATTCAAATAATCAACTCATCATCAATCTTTGATTTATTTGAATCAGCTGTGTCGTGCTAGGGAAAAAAACCTAAATGTGTCCCAAGGACCGAGTTTGGGAAACCCTGGCCTATAACACTGCATTTGGACTTACATCCTCTTTGTCATGACCGATCCAACATGAAACGTGACCCAGGTCAAGTGTAATAAGTTCTGATCAGCTATCTATAGAACAGAGGTTCTATATGTGGCCTGTCTGGGAGTGGCTAGCCCATTTCCTCCAAATGGAATTTGTCAGTCTCCGTATCTCCATTTGTTTAACCCTTCTCTCTTTGCGATGTGTGCATGATATGACAACATTCGTTTTCAGTCCCCAGATTTGCCACATCTGGAGATCTGAATCACATCTTCCTTGGCATCACTGTCATGTGGCTCACGTCTGCAACATGGCCAGTTGTGGATTCATTTGTCATGCTATAAACGCCTGAGGCTTTGCGGTTTGAAAATGTTTAAAAAAAAAAAAAAAAGGTAAAAAAAGGTAGATGAACAGTTGTAATCCAAAGCAGAGGCATTCAGCCTACTGTTTAATTAGACTAAGCCATATAAGCCTTATATTGCAATATCATACAGAACAAAGAGGATTAAGGATTTAAGCTTGGTAAGGGACGTTAAGCCATTGTTGAACCAATACACAGTGGTTCCATGTCACTGGAGGTCTGCCTGCGCACAAAGCCGATGACAATCAAAACACAGAAGAGGAAGTAGTAGACCAACTAAAACATGTTTAATCTCATATTTTCCTCACTTCCTTTCTCACACACACAAATGCACACAAGCTATATTTTGGAAAAATGTTGAGTTTTCTAAAATGAAATATTTGGCTGAAGATGATAATAATTTCAGCAATAAATCATGTTAGATTATAATTATGATACAAGGCGTCTCAAACCATAGGTAAATTCTCATGATCTTCCTTTCTCATTCGGATAAAATAATATAAGCAAGTGTAAAGTGTGATCGATCTACCTGTTTACATACATTGTCTACAAGTATCTAAAAGAGGCAAACTCATATTTTGATAGGTGGTTTTGTAAACCATAGAATATGCCATGCCAATGCATTCCTCACACAGCATAGTGCCAGCAGTGTAGAGTGCATGTTTCAGCCCCATGGACAGCAGTGCCTGGGTTTTGGGGGTTCAGCAATGAGGTAGACCTGAGGTCCACTCAAACGCGTCTGACAGAAGTTACTAATCTAATTATGAGGGTGCAGTGAGATACTCGATGGGGTGGACGATACTTTTCTCGTCAATCATCAACCAATCCTCTGTCGTTAACACAATGGAAAGGTCAAATGGTGTATTATCTAAATGTTGAAAGTGCGTGGGCGACGGAGATAAACAACATGGTGCAGTTTGAGTCCATGTGGCGGGTCGTGATATGGGCACTGGAGCTGAGTGTTTGAGCAGGTGTGTCTGGGCAGGGGTGATGTGGATGTTTCTGTGCATCGCTATGTTGTTGTTTGTATGTGTATGGTTTGTATTGTTTAAAAAAATACAGAAATAAAATCTTTACATTTTGACACCTCTTTCAAACTCGACCAAGCAATTGCAGTCATTTGTAATCATTTAGGATAGGCTACTCATCAAAAGTAGACACTACACCACTGTTCTGACTCTCATTCCTTATTGATGACAGTGTGATGAATGATTCATGTTTAGATTCTAAAACACCCAGCGCCCCACACAGCTTTATCAGCTCTGCAATCTGGGTACATGACATCACTTTTACTCTGAACTAAATTATAATTTTTTAAATCTAGATGGGACATAAAATATTAATTACAGTACGGAAAAGAACGGGTTGTACAAAGGTGCTGGAAATATTATGCTTTGGCCTACATACCTTAGCTACATCACTGAATATTAAATTCATTCTTAACTTTGAAAGCAGGGGACAATATGATTCAGTAGTCATATTAAAACAATATATGACAATATATTATGATATGACAATGACAATATATATATTTTGCTTTTGTTTAATACATCCTATTCCCTCTGTACATTGTTTCTAATATTCACATATTGGTGCACAACATAAGATATTTTGATATGATATCATCATATTATTTACATATAAAAGTTCATTTTGAAACTAATAGTCATTCAGAGGTGTAGGGCTGAGCGCTGGATACAATGAGCAGTGAAGCACAGTCATGGCCATCAAAGTGACCCTTCTTTTCAAGTGGCATTAGTGCGCTTTGAAGTCCGGCAAACTATTTTCTTAAACGCCTTACGGAAATCCCTGTTGAAAATTGTATATATGATAGGGTTCACGGAGCTGTTGCAGTAACCAATCCAGAAGAAGGTGTTGAAGAGCGCACCGGGGATGTAGCAGCTCTCCCTGCAGATTGCATGCAGGCTATATGTGAAGAAGAAGGGGAACCAGCAGAGCACAAACACCCCCATCACCACGGCGAGCACGAATGTGAATCGCTTCTCACGCATCTGGGCCACTTTGGTCTTGGACGAGGCCACCGCAAGGTGCTGCCGCTGGGCTGCCAGGGCGGGGTTGGCGGCATTTTTAGGGTCTTGGAAAAGCTGCGTGGCACGCGCCGAGGCCCAAGATAGGCGGCAGCTCTGGCGTGGGCAGCAGTCCGAGCCCTCCACCTTCATTCGCTTGGAGAAGCGGTGGTTACGGGGCTTGTCCGATGCACAGCAGCTCTCCTCCAGGTCGATATCATCCAGCTCCTCCTGCCTGTGGTGGTCCTCGGAGCTCTGGCTACTGGGGCTCTCTATCTCCATCCGCTCCTTCCTCATGAAGCACGTCTCTGACTGGGAGGGCTGCCTCTCCAGGCCATTCTTAGCCACGAACACCGTGGAAGAGCGCTGCTTGGCCACTTTATAGATCTTACAGTAGACTAGGATCATGATGAGGCCCGGGGCAAAGAAGGATACGAGGCAAGAGGACAGGATGTACCAGGTCTCGTTGTTTAACAGACACTCGTGCTCATCATGCTTGGTCATGATAAGAGGCGGAAAGGAGATGACGGCGGAGATGACCCACACCATGGCTATCATGGACTTGATACGCTTGGGGGTCCGCTTCAGATTATAGCTCACTGCCTTGGTGACAGACCAGTAGCGGTCCAGACTGATGGCGCACAGGTGGACTATAGACGAGGTGCAGAAGAGTACGTCCAGTGCCAGATAAAAGGCGCACCAGGGGCTCCCAAAGTACCAGTAACCCATGACCTCATTGGCAAGGGAGAACGGGATGACCAGTGTGGCTACGAGGATGTCCGCGCATGCCAGGGACACCAGGAAAAGGTTCTGGGGTGCGCGGAGAGCCCTGCTGGTGAGCACGGCCACGATGACCAGCACGTTACCAACGATGGTGACCAGAATGATCATGGTGACCAGCAGGATGATGAGCGCAGAGCCCAACTCAGTGTGCGGGAGAGGTCTCGGTGCGCTCGAGGTGTTGGCATCCTGCAAGGTGTTGTAGGTAACGGTGATAAACTTGGCTACATCCATCATAAACGCATCTTCTCCTGGGTTATTTATAGCGTGCGCCTTTCCACCCCCAAACAGCTTAAAGCATTTAGCATTAGTCTTAAAGCATTTAATCAATGGAGACGCGCTGCACACTAGGTTGTGTGATCAGGGAACAGATATAGCCTAGAGCACATAGGTCAAATACATGAGGACCCTCAGCCTCCTGGCGAGCTGCCCTCATCTTCAGTTCCATGGAGGAGGGTCCGCAACAGCTCAGTGCTCGGTAACAGCTCCGTGCTCGGTAACAGCTCCGTGCTCGGTAACAGCTCTGTGCTCTGTACTCACAGCGTATTGAGTAAGTTTTTGCCACTATGAAGTCCGGAATCCAAATTAGTAAGTCTCCATATTAGGGTGATATTCCAGCAGCATCAAAACATTTTGTTTCTGTTATCTCTCTGTCGGTCTCGTGCTCAGTGCTGTATGTTGTTTTGTTAAAAGAGTGTCCTCCGTGAAGCACAAGGGGCAGCGCGCGTTGCGAGATGAAGACACTTCTCGTGGTATATGTGTGCATGCAGGAGTGAAGTGGGTGATATCACTCCTAAGACCAACCCATCTCCAAGCTTAGCGAGACAGAAAGAGAGAGAGAGAGAGAGAGAGAGAGAGAGAGAGAGAGAGAGAGAGAGAGAGAGAGAGAAAGAAAGAGAGGTCTGACAGTCTGAGTTTACTTTGGATAAGGAACAGTTGAAGGGAGACTGCCCGTAGAATGACCTAATTGGTTCTTTATTCAGCTCTCATGCACAGAAAGAAAGCCATTACAGCCCACCTACAGATGGTAATGGAAGTTGATTCAGAAACATAAGAATAATTTAACCATCAACTGTTATTAGCATCCATTATTTCATTTTGATAACAAATGGAGAACAGCATGAATGGCATGTTGGTATGCTGGTATGTTGACTTGAGGTGAGGTTCATGACTGGAAAGTGAGATCATTTAAGCAGGAGACAATGTGTCTGCTGACTGGATCATATGATGGTATGGTGTGTAAGGTTCAAGGCATAGCAGCTTCAGGGCCAGACAATGGACTATGTTTAGGATCATCATCTACATGATGATGATAGTAGGAGATTAGGGACAAACGAATGAGGACTAAACAGTTTTTACAATGTCACAGGTTTTTAAAATGCTTTCATAGTGTTCGTTTTCACTACTTTAACTTCAGTCATCATGCAATGCTGAGCTGATAATAAAGAGATGGAAACTGAACCAGTAACTTAGCTATGTTTTGAATAAGGATGTCTCAATTTACAGAGAAAAGCATGCCTAATTTGTCCTATCAGTGATGACATGTTGTGCACTCTATATTCACCTCTCTCTTTCTCCCATATTACACAATGAGACGGAAATGACAGAATACCTGTCTGTCTGTTCCTCAGACCACTTTTGCTGCAGGGGCAGAGTGACGTAACAGACAGAATGCTCTGTTCAGCTGTGCTGTGTAGGGCTGAGGATAAAGCTATTTACCCCATAGAGGCGTGGAGACACGTGGACGGAGCAGACAAAGCTATGACGGCCACCCAGGGTAACAGGGAAAAGCAAGGCTGATTGCAATTCGACAAAACGCAGCTCGGCTCTGAGCACGTTGCTGCAGATCTATGATTGAGTCATTTCAGGTTTGCCACAAATATCCAGGGCACTCCATTTGCTAAATAAACAGGGTGTGCAGACAGGAGGTGTGAGTGTGTTCTTATCTGAGTGCAGTGTTGTGTGTATTACTCAGAGTGGGTGTGTGTGCTTTACCCACCGGGGGTGGGGGGGGGGGGGGGGGGGGGGCATGAACGTGTGTATGTTGTCAGGGAGGCTCAGTTCTAGCCTCCCTCTGCAGGTCCCCTACCTCCCCACCACCAACCCCCCAACCTGCCCCCATCTATCCCTGAGCTGTAGCTTCCAGTGAATGCTGAGAGGTTCTCCTCACCTAAAGGGTGACTGTCAAAGTGGATCAGAGCGAGGTCTGGTGATGCAGATATGCCCCTAGTTCTCCACCTGTAATACAGACACAGCCCCAGCCCCACCTCAGCTCACCTCTGCTCCAGTCCAGTCATTATCAGGAGAACATGCTTTTTGAGATAGCAGAAGAGCAGAAAAACATTTCAGACAACACCAAAACATTTCAGACAACACCAAAACATTTCAGACAACCCCAAAACATTTCAGACAACACCAAAACATTTCACACAACCCCAAAACATTTCAGACAACCCCAAAACATTTCAGACAACCCCAAAACATTTCAGACAACCCCAAAACATTTCAGACAACACCAAAACATTTCAGACAACCCCAAAACATTTCAGACAACCCCAAAACATTTCAGACAACACCAAAACATTTCACACAACCCCAAAACATTTCAGACAACCCCAAAACATTTCAGACAACCCCAAAACATTTCAGACAACACCAAAACATTTCAGACAACACCAAAACATTTCACACAACACCAGAATTTTTTAACTCATCCAGTTGTAAGGCTATTTTTAACCTTGATGATGTGAAAGACCAGAGGGAGGATTAAGAGCAATTTTATAATTGGTATCATGTAATGTATGTGACTTCAATAAAGGCTTTGTTGTTGTGGTTTGAATAATTGTAGGCATAACCGGCATCAACTTTCCCCCCCATAAGGAGATGCAGTCCTGTACTGTGTTGTCTTCAGTATTCAGGTGCTGGCACAGTCTAGATAAAGAAAAACAGCACTCCCATTTATCAAGGTCTGATGAAAAAACACATCCTGGACTGACTGGCATTACTTCAGCAATCTCCTCAACAGCACAGAAAAGGTTTAAGGCAGCGTCAGGACAATCATCAACTACATTCAAAGAAATGTGGTTTACAGTAAACATCAGTTTTGACGGTGCCACACAGAAGAGGGTGAAAAGTTTCAACCACTGCTGTACTGGTTAGGCCAGGGTGTGACTAGGGTGGGCATTCTATGTTCCTTTTACTATGTTTTTGTATTTCTTTGTTTTTGGCCAGGTCAGCCTGACCTCCGGTTATCACCCCGAGAGTAATGGGCAGGTAGAGAGAGTGAACCAGGAGGTGGGTAGGTTTCTGCGGTCGTCTTGCCAGGACCGGACAGGGGAGTGGGCGAGATGGCCCAGAACTTACTACGCCACTCTTCTACTAACGTGTCCCCATTTCAGTGCGTGTTGGGGTAACAGCCGGTCCTGGCACCATGGCATCCGAGCCAGACCGAGGCTCCTGCGGTGGAGGAGTGGGTGCAGCGCTCCAAGGAGACCTGGAGGGCCGTCCAGGAATCCCTCCAACAAGCCAGTGGACGGCAGAAGAGGAGTGCTGACCGCCACCGCAGTGAGGCCCCCGTGTTTGAACAGGGGGACAGGGTCTGGCTCTCGACCCGAAACCTACCCCTCCGCTTGCCCTGCCGTAAGCTGGGGCCGCAGTGTGTAGGTCCCTTCAAAGTCCTGTGGAGAATAAACAAGGTGTGTTATCGATTACAATCCCTCGTTTCATGTGTCTCTCCTCAGGCCAGTGGTAGCTTGTCCCCTGCAGGACGGTGAGGTGCCGGAGGTCCCTCCTACCCCTCTGGACATTGAGGGTCCCCGGCGATACGGGCCATTCTGGACTCGAGACGCCGGGTGAGGGACCTGCAGTACCTCGTGGACTGGGAGGGGTACGGTCCGGAAGAAAGGTGCTGGGTACCGGTGGGGGACATTTTGGATCCGTCGATGTTGAGGGATTTCCATCGCCTCCATCCGGATCACCCTGCGCCTCGCCCTCCGGGTCGACCTCGAGGCCGGTGTCAGCGCGCTGCGGGAGCGCTCGGCGGTCGTCGTCACCGGCCTACTAGCTGCCACTGATTCTTTCCTCCCCCTCCTTGTCTGTTTTTTGGTTACACCTGTTGTGTATTTGCTGATTAGTTGGGATTTATTAGCCAGCCTGCCCGCCAGCCTGCTCTTTGTGCGGGATTGTTTGGTGTAACTTGTGTGCACGTCTGTGGGTTACGTGTTTCCCATTTCGTGGGTTGTGCTGGACAGTTTAAGTCCCCGTGTTTGGGGCGTTTGTTTTGTTGTACACCCTGTGTTTTCGTGGGGTTGGCTTATGTTCGCCGTTTTGTGCATGAAATTAGCACTACCCTGAACTCTCTGCTTCCTGCGCCTGACTTCTCACCCACTACACCCAGAACATTACAGCTGCACCTAGAACACATCTTCAAAATATGTGTGTGTGACCAATAAAATTTGATTTGATTTAAGCATTCAAAACTATAAGTCAAAGTCAGGGTTGCTGTGCCTGATCTTGACATCAGTGTTTGATCTAGACTTCAGTGTCTGATCTAGACTTCAGTGTCTGACCTAGACATCAGTGTCTGATCTAGACTTCAGTGTCTGATCTAGACATCAGTGTCTGATCTAGACTTCAGTGTCTGATCTAGACTTCAGTGTCTGATCTAGACTTCAGTGTCTGATCTAGACATCAGTGTTTGATCTAGACTTCAGTGTCTGATCTAGACTTCAGTGTCTGATCTAGACTTCAGTGTCGGGGACTACAGGTTGGGGGTTTCATGACAGTTGTAAACACTTCCTCCACACACACACACACACATTCACTCACTCACTCACTCACTCACTCACTCACAAGCCTACATCCCAGCCCCTTCAAGCAATCCCTATTTCAAGTTGTGAAACAACACCACACATCCTGCTGGTTGGGCTCCAGCTTCCTGCTGTGATGTTATCAACACACCTAATTAGAGGGGGATGTGCATCACAGCCCCGCCCTGACTCCCATCCCTGTCGAGACTCCCATCCCTGTCCTGACTCCCATCCCCGTCCTGACTCCCATCCCCGTCCTGACTCCCATCCCCGTCCTGACTCCCATCCCCGTCCTGACTCCCATCCCCGTCCTGACTCCCATCCCCGTCCTGACTGCCAGCCCTGTCCTGACTCCCATCCCCGTCCTGACTCCCATCCCTGTCCTGACTCCCATCCCTGCCCTGACTCCCATCCCCGTCCTGACTCCCATCCCCGTCCTGACTCCCATCCCCGTCCTGACTCCAATCCCCGTCCTGACTCCCATCCCCGTCCTGACTGCCAGCCCTGTCCTGACTCCCACCCTGTCCTGACTCCCATCCCTGTCCTGACTGCCAGACCTGCCCTGACTGCCAGCCCTGCCCTGACTCCCATCCCTGTCCTGACTCCCATCCCCGTCCTGACTCCCATCCCCGTCCTGACTCCCATCCCCGTCCTGACTCCCAGCCCCGCCCTGACTCCCATCCCTGTCCTGACTCCCATCCCTGTCCTGACTCCCATCCCTGTCCTGACTCCCATCCCTGTCCTGACTTCCATCCCTGTCCTGACTGCCAGCCCTGCCCTGACTCCCATCCCTGTCCTGACTGCCAGCCCTGTCCTGACTCCCATCCCTGTCCTGACTCCCATCCCTGTCCTGACTCCATCCCTGTCCTGACTCCCATACCAGCGACCTGACACCCCATAACACAGTTCAACCTCTCACTTCCCATCTCACTCCCAAGATTTCAACTCTCACCTACCACCACCACAATTTTGCCTGTCAGCAGCAAACACACACACACACAAACACTGTGTCCGTTGGTCACTTATCTATGTGAGTGTGCCGATATCGCATGATCGTCCATGTGTGTGTTTGTGTGTGTGCATGCATGTGTGTGTGAATGTGTGTGTGTGTGTGTGTGTGTGTGTGTGTGTGTGTGTGTGTGTGCGTGCGTGCGTGTGTGTGTGTGTGTGTGTGTGTGTGTGTGTGTGTGTGTGTGCGTGTGTGTGCACGTGTGATCGTCCATGTGTGTGAGAGTCACAGCCCTTTCCTCTTACACCAAAACAACAACAGATTCAGTTTAGTGTGTGTTTGTTTGTATGCAGGGCAGATGGCAGCTCTGGATACATACATGACTACTGACCTTTATTTAACCCAAAATAAAGGACAACATTTACCTCAGATTGTGTGCACCTTCGGACAAACTGTACTGAAACATCCAAGCTATACCATGGCAAATTAAGTTCTGGGTAAAAGGTCAAACGTCTGGGATAATTCCCTGATGTGAAATGTACCTAGCGCTGTGTGGATAGAGTAGGTTGAGACCAGGTCTTTTCTCTTGGGGAAGGGGCGGGGGGGGGGTATTGGGCCTCAGCCAGATGACAATAAACATATGGCTAATTGCCTCGGGCTAAAATACCTGGTGTAGTAATGAAAGCCAAACACGGTCTATTAGGCAGCAGCAGCCATCTGTTGTATCGACTGAAGGGTTGGGAGAGGGTGATAAATGGGAAATCAATGGAGTTGTTGGTGACGTTTCACTGATTTAATGCTCAAATTAGGATGATACAGCAGTTTCTTTTCACTGTTCTGTTCGATTGGTACTAAGCAATGATCTCCAATTCATAGGTCGTACAGGCTGTTATAACTATGTTGTTATAGGCTGCTATTGTCTTTGTCTAGGATCTTAGGATGTTATTATCTTTGCCTAGGGTCGTTGGATGTTATTATCTTTGTCTCGGGTCGTAGGATGTTATTATCTTTTTCAAGTGAAATGAACCAGAGTCTAAAAGTTTATTTAAAACACAAACCTCACAGACCTCAATTTGGAGTGAACATACTGACAAAGCACTTTCATTTAATAATCCTTTGTGCTTTCTCTCCGCAGACTTAGAATTAAACTTTTGTTGCAAGACCTTGATCATGTCTTAGAATAAAGATTCAATACAGAGTGTTCTGTGTGCTTTTAAGATATACTTCTTAATCAAAGGGGATTAAGGCTTTAGGCCTACACTCTCTATTGCTGTCAAAAAGTTATTTTAACTTCCTGTGGTGAAATTTTTTTTTTAAATGTGTCGTTATCAATAAAATGTCACAATAAGTTGCAGAGCATTCTATTTGCCTTCTGGCGGCAAGGAGACCCAGCTCCGCTAAAACCATTGACAACGGTGTGCCGTTTTCAAGGAATTGTTAAATAAATGTTAACAATTTGGTTGCAATATCATCAAGTCTTGAAGAGCATAGTCAGAACTACACATTTTTGATTATTCCTATAATGGCACAAGGAGAGACCCAAACGCAGAAACAGGAGGCAGATGGTTGCGCTCTGATATTTATTATACAGTGCCTTGCGAAGGTATTCGCCCCCCTTGAACCTTTCGACCTTTTGCCACATTTCAGGCTTCAAACATAAAGATATAAAACTGTATTTTTTTGTGAAGAATAAACAACAAGTGGGACACAATCATGAAGTGGAACGACATTTATTAGATATTTCAAACTTTTTTAACAAATCAAACACTGAAAAATTGGCCGTGCAAAATTATTCAGACCCCTTAAGTTAATACTTTGTAGCGCCACCTTTTGCTGCGATTACAGCTGTAAGTCGCTTGGGGTATGTCTATCAGTCTTGCACATCGAGATACTGAAATTTTCCCCCATTCCTCCTTGCAAAACAGCTCGAGCTCAGTGAGGTTGGATGGAGAGCATTTGTGAACAGCAGTTTTCAGTTCTTTCCACAGATTCTCGATTGGATTCAGGTCTGGAATTTGACTTGGCCATTCTAACACCTGGATATGTTTATTTTTGAACCATTCCATTGTAAATGTTGCTTTATGTTTTGGATCATTGTCTTGTTGGAAGACAAATCTCCGTCCCAGTCTCAGGTCTTTTGCAGACTCCATCAGGTTTTCTTCCAGAATGGTCCTGTATTTGGCTCCATCCATCTTCCCATCAATTTTAACCATCTTCCCTGTCCCTGCTGAAGAAAAGCAGGCCCAAACCATGATGCTGCCACCACCATGTTTGACAGTGGGGATGGTGTGTTCAGCTGTGTTGCTTTTACGCCAAACATAACGTTTTGCATTGTTGCCAAAAAGTTCAATTTTGGTTTCATCTGACCAGAGCACCTTCTTCCACATGTTTGGTGTGTCTCCCAGGTGGCTTGTGGCAAACTTTAAACGACACTTTTTATGGATATCTTTAAGAAATGGCTTTCTTCTTGCCACTCTTCCATAAAGGCCAGATTTGTGCAATATACGACTGATTGTTGTCCTATGGACAGAGTCTCCCACCTCAGCTGTAGATCTCTGCAGTTCATCTAGAGTGATCATGGGCCTCTTGGCTGCATCTCTGATCAGTCTTCTCCTTGTATGAGCTGAAAGTTTAGAGGGACGGCCAGGTCTTGGTAGATTTGCAGTGGTCTGATACTCCTTCCATTTCAATATTATCGCTTGCACAGTGCTCCTTGGGATGTTTAAAGCTTGGGAAATCTTTTTGTATCCAAATCCAGCTTTAAACTTCTTCACAACAGTATCTCGGACCTGCCTGGTGTGTTCCTTGTTCTTCATGATGCTCTCTGCGCTTTTAACGGACCTCTGAGACTATCACAGTGCAGGTGCATTTATACGGAGACTTGATTACACACAGGTGGGTTGTATTTATCATCATTAGTCATTTAGGTCAACATTGGATCATTCAGAGATCCTCACTGAACTTCTGGAGAGAGTTTGCTGCACTGAAAGTAAAGGGGCTGAATAATTTTGCACGCCCAATTTTTCAGTTTTTGATTTGTTAAAAAAGTTTGAAATATCCAATAAATGTCGTTCCACTTCATGTTTGTGTCCCACTTGTTGTTGATTCTTCACAAAACATACAGTTTTATATCTTTATGTTTGAAGCTTGAAATGTGGCAAAAGGTCGCAAAGTTCAAGGGGGCCGAATACTTTAGCAAGGCACTGTAACTAAAGGGGTAGGCAAAAGGCAGGACGAGGACAGGCGAGAGTTCATAAACCAGGTCAGAGTCCAAAAAAGTTCAAGGGGATAGGCAGGCTCGAGGTCAGAACAGGCAGAGTGGTCAGGCGGGCGGATTCTGCGTCAGGACAGGCAAAGGTATAAACCAGGAGGGCTAGGAAAAAACAGAGATTGGAGAAAATAAGAGCTAGGAAAACCGCTGGTTGACTTGGCAAAACAAGACGAACTGGCCCAGAGAGACAGGAAACACAGGGATAAATACACCGGGGACTAATGGGGAAAACAGGGGACACCTGGAGGTGGGTGAAGACAATTACAGACAGGTGAAACAGATCAGGCGTGACAATCCCATGCAAAACATTTGCACACATTTAGCTCTATCATCTGAGTTACACAGCAAGTAGGCCTAACTTCAAGCTTTTCATGATCAGTAAACATCAATTGATCATGTCATTTCAGATAAGTGAGGGTTGCCTCATGATATCTCTCGTTATTGGCCACCAATAATTGTATATTTGATTGGTTTGAAAAAAAATGGACTATACCTGACAAGTATGAGTGGTTTAGGTTAATTTCCCATCCTTTGTTGGGTCTGCCTGTCAAGCAGCAGAAGAGCGCAGTAACGTTACTGTTGGCTGATAATGTTTACTTTGCAAGTTACCGGTAGAAACTTTGTACAGTTGGCTAAAAATAGTGGTAAGTAGACCTAATGTACTTTTTTCTCAAACCAAAGTAGGCCTACCTAGTGACGTTAGCTTACATTATCCCTTTTTGAACATTGTTTTTAAGAGTATTTAATCACGATTGCTGCTGACAGACATGATAAGTTGCATTGATTAATGGAATTGGCTAGCTAGCTAATAATGACAAATTGGCTAGCTAGCTAACAACAGATCACGTCAATATGGCTAGTTAACAAGCTAACTTTCAGGGGACAAACTAGTTGGCTATATACAAATATTGTTTGATTTGATTGCCATCTACAGTGATGATGACAATAGTCTGACTGACAACTTTACCAGGACGATGTCAAGCTCTTTCTAAAAGCCTAATCTTTGATGAAGCAAGCTAAATTACACATTTTGTTTGCTTTAGCTAGCTAGCTACATACCGAACGTATCTGGCTACCTTCAAGTATCTGAAAATCCATTATTAATTGATATATTGATATTGATATCTAGCTATTTTAAGATGAATGCACTAACTGTAAGTCACTCTGGATAAGAGTGTCTGCTAAATGACTAAACTGTATAACTCTGATGATAGAGTTAAATGTGGAATAATCTGAAATGTATAGTTCATACTATGCTCTTCAAAAGGTAATGATATTAAAACCAAATAGTTATAAAATGTATTTAACAATTCCTTGAAAACAGCATAGTTGTCAATGGTTTTAGCTGAGCTGGAGGTCTTCTTGCCTCCCAGCAGCCAAATCGAACACTATTGTGACATTGAATTTCTTGTTCAATCACATGTAAGCCTCAAGGCTTTGTAATGGGCAGCTCCCATGTCTGTCATGTCGAGTGGTTGTGAAGCCAATTCATTTACTTTTATGACTTTGGTCAGAGCTACATATTTTAGATTTGTTGCATTCCTGCCACAACCTGGTACAGTGCATTTTAGAAGGTATTCACACCCCTTGACTCCCCCCCCCCCCCCAAAAAAAAAATAATTGCGTTACAGCCTTAATTTAAAATTGACATTATTTGCCACTGGTCTGCAAACAATACCCCTTAATGTCAAAGTGTAATTATGTTTTTAGACATTTTTACAAATTCATTAAAAATGAAAAGTTTGATATGGCAAGCTTAAATAAGTTCAGGAGTAAAAATGTGCTTAACGAGTCACATAATAAGTTGCATGGACTCACTCTCTGAGCAGTAATAGTGTTCAACATGATTTTTGAATGACTACCTCATCTCTGTACCCCACTCATACAGGTAAGGTTCCTCAGTGGAGGAGTGAATTTCAAGCCCAGATTCACCCACATGGTTGAGGTTAACCAATGCCACGCAAAGAAGAGCACCTATTGGTAGATGGGTACAAATAAAAAAGCAGACAATGAATATCCCTATGAGCATGGTGAAGTTATTACTTTGGATGGTGTATCAATACAGCATGTCACTATAAATATACAGGTGTCCTTCCTAACTCGGAGAGGAAGGAAACCGCTCCGGGATTTCGCCCTGAGGACAATGGACACTTTAAAACAGTTACAGAGTTGAATGGCTGTGATAGGAGAAAACTGAGGATGGATCAACAACACCGCAGTTACTCCGTAATACTAACCTTATTGACAGAGTGAAAATATCCAAACAATGCATCTTGTTTGCAACAAGGCGCTATAGTTGTAAGTAAAAAAATGTGGCAAAGCAATTTACTTTTAGTCCTAAATACAAAGTGTTATGTTTGGGGCAAATCCAATACATTGCTGAGTACCACTCTCCATATTTTCAAGCATAGCGGTGGCTGCATCATGTTATGAATATGGTTATAATTGTTAAGAACCGGGGAGTTTTCAGGATAACAAATAAACGGAATGGAGCTAAGCACAGGCAAAATCCTTCAGGAAAACCTGGTACAGTCTGCTTTCCACCAGACACTGGGAGATTAATTCACCTTTCAGCAGGACAATAACCTAAAACACAAGCCAAATCTACACTAGTTGCTTACCAAGAAGACTGTGAATGTTCCTGAGTGGCGAAGTTACAGTTTTGACTTATATCTACTTGAAAATCTAAGGCAAATCTGAAAATACTCATAGTTGTAATCACTGCCAAAGGTGATTTTATAAAGTATTGACACAGAGGTATGAATACTTATGTAAATGAGATATTTCTGTATTTAATTTTCATTTGCTAATATTTCTAAAAACATGTTTTCACTTTGTCATTATGGGGTACTGTGTGTAGATGCATGAGAAAAAACATCTCAATCAATCAAATGTATTTATAAAGCCCTTTTTACATCAGCCGATGTCACAATGTGCTATACAGAAACCCAGCCTAAAATCCCAAAACAGCAATTGAATCAGTTTTGAATACAGGCTGTAACACAACAAAATAAGGAATAAGTCAAGGGGTATGAATACTTTCTGAAGGCACTGCATTTGGCCCAGCCATTCCTGGATTTTACGGAGCAGTCCTGCGAAATTCGAGGCATCCATCTGAATCTCTACCTGGTGCCAAGTGTTCATTAGCACATTCATCTCATTTGACGTTTGGCCTCTTTCCCTGTTATTTTTGTGTCAGGCGGCGGTGAGTTTGATTGTGGCTTCTATTATCGCAGAAAACATCTCCCCTAAATATCCACGAGCGCTTGTTTACCTTGGTGCGAACGCCGCTCTCCTTGATACTCCAGATCATTTAGCAAATAAACAAATTGGAGAGATGGAGCAATCATTGTGTCATTTTTTTCAGCTTAATTTCACAGCACGATTCATTTATCCTTGTCCTTCCAATTAGTTGAACGTCAACTCTTTCTCTATCCACCCAACAGAGGCAACAGTTTTTCAAGTAAACATTTCTTCCCTAAAAAAGTAAAGTAATCGCACTTACAACGGACATTATTCCATAACATAATTTAGTTTGGGAACTTAAATGCCTCCACTCTTCTAACAAAGTAACATAACATCCCACTCTCAATCTTTAAGTTAAAGTAGGGTTTCCAACAACACAGTTTGAGGCTTTATATCCCTTTAAATCTCAGTTTGCGTATCATGACATATTATTTCCTCTCAGTCAGAAGTTGCCGCTCGTCAGACACTTGTCATACACTGTGGACAGTGTCAGGTGGGTAGCGTTGGGCAGCCTAGTGTGTGACTCACTAGAGCCCTGGTCAGCCATCAACACTTCCTGCCTCTGCCTCTGGCATGCTATACCACTCAGATGGACCATGATTAGGGGATATTAAGCGCCAGAGAGTGGGGCCACTAACAGAGCAGAGCCGGGGGTGTTCATGACAGAGCATGGCAGGATGCATGACAGGTGTGTTGTGGTTCCAGGCTGCTGGCTCTTTTAGTCTGTACTGGATCGTATAGCTGGCGGATGGGGATCGGAGACGGGTTGGATTTTGTGGAGTTAGGTAAGTATAAGGGTTTGTACAATCTCTCTCTCCATCCATCCATCCATCCATCCATCCATCCATCCATCCAGGCCATCTGGCCCAGCTTGTCAAGCACTTAGCTCTTATCCCGGCCACTGCACTCACTGGTAATGAAACAGGATCGCTCATTGTCAGCCTAACAGTCATCACTGTACCAATACCAGGGGTCACAGGTGCACCACTCCAAAATGCCACTCTGACCTTGGCCAGAACAGCATCAGTGACAGGCCAACAGCCACGTCTGAGGATCAGGCAGGCAGGCAGGCAAACCGATTTGTTCTCTGTTTGCACAAGGATGACCTTTGATTCATTTTAGAGTTATTTAGCTGTCATAATTCTGAGTTAGAGTTGTTATTCTGTTGCATTCATTGTTGAATAATGCTGGAAGCACATTTTGTATTGTTTCTGTGAGCATCCAACAACAATATCTAAAACAGACACAAAAGGGAATATTGCCTTGTTGAATATTTAATAACACCCTTCATTTTTACAGCAATGTCAAAAACTCATAGAACCCAATTAATCTGTGTTATGAGAATGTATGGCCAGAGACCAAACAGTAAGTCATCCATCATTGATAATAACAATGCACAGAGGATATGGCCTTATGGGTCAGCAGAGGTGCTACAGTAAGCAAAGTCTCCTGTTTGTTCATCTTTATTTTTCACCTACTGCTGTATTCATTAAAAACTACCCAAAGGTATCTAAAAGGGCTTGGCACATTAATCCAGAGTTTAAATATCCCAGATGTAAGTTCCAACCTAATCAATACACTCATATAGACAAAACTTCTACACCCACATATAGAATATTACAGTTTACTACAGAATACTATAGTACTTTAATATAGTACTTATAGTATTCTGTAGTAATCAATAGTACTGTATACTGTAGAATGCTATACTCCACTCTGTTGTATCCCACGATCATGTGTAGTACTTACTATAGAATTGTATAGTGTGCTGTAGAATGCTGCACACTAATTTTATAAAGATAATAAAACATAAACACTATAGTAAAAAGTACAGAAATGCCCAAAAACACTACAATAAACACTGCAGTATACTACGTTAATGTCCCCAAAAACACTACAGTAAATTCTACAGTATACTACAGTAAAGTCAGCAAAAACACTTCAGTAAATACTACAATAAAGTCTGTAAAAACAGGTATTTATAAAATAGTACGCTATAGTATTTTTTCAAGTAGGCACAAGTTAATTTATAGAACAGATAGAGAGGGTTGGCTGAGAGTACAGTATGTACAGGGCCTTCGGAAAGTATTCAGACCCCTTGACTCTTTCCACATTTGGTTAGATGACACAACTTCCGCCGAAGTCGACTCCTCTCCTTGTTCGGGCGGCATTCGGCGGTCGGCTTTCTAGCCATCACCGCTCCATTTTTCATTTATCGATTTGTTTTGTCTTGTTCCCTGCACACCTGGTTTTCATTCCACAATCACACTACATGTATTTACTCCTCTGTTGCCCCTCATGTCTTTGTGTGAAAATGTTTGTGTGTTACGTGTTTTTGTACACACTAGGCTTGCGTGCATTTTTTCCTGTGTTATTTCACGAAGCCTGTTTGTAGTGTTATACATTTGATGTTTTGTGACTGTTTTTCCACGCTTAACACTTTGCCTTGTTGGCTGGCGGTTTTTTTGACGCAGCTGCGTCCGTCTGTAGCTCTCTCCTGACAAAATAAAGTGTGCGCCTGTTCACAATTCTCTGCTCTCCTGCACCTGACTTCACCACAAGTACGCACACGACTGACATTAGATTACGTCCTTTATTCTAAAATCGCTTAAATAGTTTTTTCCCCCCTCATCAATCTACACAAAATAGCCCATAATGACAAAGCAAAAACAGTTTTTAGAAATGTTTGATAATTTATAAAAAAAGTTTCAAAAATGAAATATAACATTTACATAAGTATTCAGACCCTTTATTCAGTACTTTGTTGAAGCACCTTTGGCAGCAATTACAGCCTTGAGTCTTCTTGGGTATGATGTTACAATCTTGGCACACCTGTATTTGGAGAGTTTCTCCTATTCTTCTCTGCAGACCCTCTCAAGTTCTGTCAAATTGGATGGGGAGCGTTGCCGCACACCTATTTTTAGGTGTCTCCAGAGATGTTTGATCGGGTTCAAGTCCGGGCTCTGGCTGGGCCATTCAAGGACATTCAGAGACTTGTTCCGAAGCCACTCCTGCGTTGTCTTGGCTGTGTGCTTAGGGTCGTTCCTGTTGGAAGGTGAAACTTTGCCCCAGTCTGAGGTCCTGAGTGCTCTGGAGCAGGATTTCATTGAGGATCTCTCTGTATTTTTCTCCGTTCATCTGTGCCTCGATCCTGACTAGTCTCCCAGTCCCTGCAGCTGAAAAACACCCTCACAGCATGATGCTGCCACCACCATGCTTCACCTTAGGGATGGTGCAAGGTTTCCTCCAGACGTAACGCTTGGCATTCAGGCCAAAGAGTTCAATATTGGTTTCATCAGACCAAAGAATCTTGTTTCTCATGGTCTGAGAGTCTTTAGAGTCTTTACTCCAAGCGGGCTGTCATGTGCCTTTTACTGAGGATTGGCTTCCGTCTGGCCACTTTAAAATAAAGGTCTGATTGGTGGAGTGCTGCAGAGATGGTTGTCCTTCTGGAAGGTTCTCCCATCTCCAAAGAGGAACTCTAGAGCTCTGTCAGAGTGACCATCAGGTTCTTGGTCACCTCCCTGACCAAGGCCACTGTGCTCACTGGGACCTTCAATGCTGCAAAAATGTTTTGATGCTCTTCCCCAGAACTGTGCCTCGACACAAATCTGTCTCGAAGCTCTTTGGTAATTCCTTCGACCTCAATGGCTGGGTTTTTGCTCTGACATGCACTGTCAACTGTGGGACCTTACATAGACAGGTGTGTGTGCCTTTCCAAATCATGTCCAATCAGTTCAATTTGCCATAGGTGGACTCCAATCCAGTTGTAGAATCATCTCAAGGATATTCAATGGAAACAGGACGCACCTGAGCTCAATTTCGAGTCTAAAAGCAAAGTGTCTGAATACTTATGTAAATTAGGTTTATTTTTAATACATTTGCAAAAATGTTTAAAATCCTTTTTTCACTTTGTCATTATTGGGTATTATGTGTAGACTGCTTATTTTTTAAATCCATTTTAGAATATTGCTGTAACGTAACAAAATTTGGAAAATGTCAAGGGGTCTGAACTTTTCGAATGCACTGTACTCTGTGATGTTGTTCACTACACTGAGCAGAGTGTAAAACTAATACTATGTACTATGTGCTGTTCACTACACTGAGCAGAGCGTAAAACAAATAGTATGTACTCTGTGATGTTGTTCACTACTTTCCATCTATAAATGGATTCAAATTCATCCTAGGAACTGGTTTGCCATTATTTATTAATTGATTTGAATACGACCCCAGGTCAGCCACTGGCTGTGGAAACTAAACTCTGTAATGGTTTGATGTGAAAGTTGTGTGTGTGTGTCCACTGGGCAATCTCTGCTCTGAGGAGACACACAAGGATGCTGAGGGGTAAATATAGTTATCTATCTCCTCTCTGCTTTGGCCCTCTGTTGTCTGGTGTCCCCCAGCAGATGTGTACAGTGACTCAGCCTCAGGGCTGCATCTCAATCCAAAAGAACTGTCCTTTCTTCACTCCCGTTCATGGATCTGTAATGACTGGGTGAAACTGAGCAAATACTCCATCTAGTTTCTGAAATATACAGTATCTGTCAAAGGTTTGGACACACCTACTCATTCAAGGGTTTTTCTTTATTTGTACTTTTTTCCATATCGTAGAATAATAGTGAATACATAGAAACTATGAAATAACACATATGGAATCATGTAGTAACCAAAAAAGTGTTAAACAATTCAGAATAGATTTTAGATTTTAGATTCTTCAAAGTAGCCACCCTTTGCCTTGATGACAGCTTTGTACACTCTTGGCTTTCTCTCAACCAGCTTCACCTGGAATGCTTTTCCAAAAGTGTTGAAGGAATTCCCCAATATGTTGAGCATTTGTTGGCTGCTTTTCCTTCACTCTGTGGTCCAAATCATCCCAAACCATCTCATTTGGGTTGAAGTCGGGTGACTGTGCAGGCCAGGTCATCTGATGCGGCACTCCATCACTCTCCTTCTTGGTCAAATAGCCCTTACCCTGCCTGGTGGTGTGTTGAGTCATTGTCCCAGATGGGGTGGCGTATTGCTGCAGAATGCTGTGGTAGCCATGCTGGTTAAGTGCGCCTTGAATTCTAAATAAATCAAAGTGTCACCAGCAAAGCACACTCACACCATCACACCTCTTCCTCCATGCTTCACGGTGGGAATCACACATGCAGAGATCATCTGTTCACCTACTCTGCATCTCAAAAATACACGGCGGTTGGAATCAAAAATCTCAAATTTGGACTCATCAGACCAAAGGACAGATTTCCAACAGTCTAATGTCCATTGCTCATGTTTCTTGGCCCAAGCAAGTCTCTTCTTATTATTGGTGTCCTTTAGTAGTGGTTTCTTTGCAGCAATTCTATAATGAACACCTGATTCACACAGTCTCCTCTAAACAGTTGATGTTAATGTGTCTGATACTTGAACTCTGTGAAGCATTTATTTGGGCTGCAATTTATGAGGCTGGTAACTCTAATGAACTTGTCTTCTGCAGCAGAGGTAACTGAGTCTTTCCTTCATAGTGCTTGATGGTTTTTGCGACTGCACTTGAAGAAACTTTAAAAGTTCTTGAAAGTTTCCGCATTGACTGACCTTCATGTCTTAAAGAAATGATGGACTGTCATTTCTCTTTTCTTATTTTGTACCCAGCATCCTCTGGGCTTCTTATCTCCAACCTTAACCACCTCCCCTCCTGTCAACTAGACACTGCTGCTGTCTGAATAGGGAGGACAACACAGGGATATATTGTCTTTAGAACCACAGTCAAATGGAGGTTGACTATAAAGTGAACTACAAAAATAGGTTGGCATTCCAAGATAAAGATTAATAAAGTTGTGTTTCAATCAATTGTGAGTGTATATTTTGATTTCCTTTTTATGTTGTAACATTATTAGTAATATTTTTACATTTCAAAACATACACATACAAACAACAACCTCACACAGACGTCAACTACATCACCCCTTCCCAGACCCACCTGCTCACACCCCCATCTCCAGCGCCCGCATCACGATCCGCCACATGGCCTCAAACTGCACCATTTTGTTTATCTTCGTCGCCCACGCGCTTTCAACATTTAGATAATAAAGCATTTGACCTTTCCATTGTGTTAACGACAGATTGGTTGATTTACAGTTTGCAAGTATATGTTTTTTCAAGATGACAAAAGTATCATCTAACCTATTGGTTATCTCACTACACCCCCATATGCCATGTCTTGAAATATGCAGACATATTAAAAGTACGTTTACATTGTAATACTTCTGACAACACCATAACTTTTGGACTTCATAGCATTCTGTTATGAGAAATTCGTTATCGATGTTCATAAACTTCAATTAATCTACTCAGTCTGCAACCCAGAGTTTGTAAGATTCTGGTTGAATGAAACAGACGAGTCCCAGCTTACAATAGTCAAAATGTTTATTTACGGGAGCACTCAGAAGTCCATTATACAAAGACATCCATTTTATACCATGCTCCTTAATTACGCACATACTTTCACACAAACAGTAGATATCCTACGCACATTCATACACACGAACAGTAGGTGAGTATTATCCTTCTCCAGAGTTCTCACCACTGGGTATCACTACCTAGCCGACAGTTCCATTCCCACGAGATTAGGGAAACCTTGAGAAGTACTCCCTGTAATATCATACGTTTCTCAGAGTTCTAGCCAGGTCATTCTGAGCATATGCAGTGTCTGCCTCCAACGTAAACAAATTCCACACAAAATTAGTTCTTTACTTATTTTATGTTTAAGGAAGTGTTTAGGTCGAATTCTTTATTGTACAGTGATTGTTTTGCCATGTCTGTGCTGTAAAGCAGTCAAACTGGATAAATGTTTTTCTAAGGACCGCCCCTTTGACGTGACGTTGCAGTGAAGTGATATAAATTGATGTAATGACGCAGCAAACCACCAGTGGGTGGTAAATACACATTTATTTGAAAGATGAATACATTTAGAAAAATGTGTTTACATTACTTATATTATGGATTTCCCAAGTCAGAAGACAGCCATTCAGACCTTTCTAGGGTCATGTAAACGTCATCTTTCGAATATTTGACAGATGACTGTCAGCTATAATGCAGTTATGGAAATACATGTATTTCCTATTACCAAGCCATTTACAGTTTCTATGCCTTTTGTTTTCCATGTGGATCATTTTATCGGTGAATTCTGAAAAGCTGTCCAAGGATTGCTCCATAGGGTCGTGTTTTTAGGGAAAGATATAAGTTCTTGTAGAGTACGTAACATTTTCTTCCATGTTGTTGTAGTGTTCTTAACTCTGAAGTTGTTATTGTTCTTAGCTTTATCCTTAGAAAATAGACACATCAAAAGATTCTGGGGATGAACATGCTCATCTTCAATATGTATCCATCATTCCTCTTTAGTGCATTGAACTATATGTCTCAAGTAAAGGCCTTGGGTGGCGAGTTGATATAATTCCAAGTCTGGAAAGTTAAAACCACCATCAGACTTAGGATGATGTAAAACTTTCCTTTTAATTCTATGAGTTTTATTTGCCCATAGAAAGTCTGTTATGACCAAGTATAAGTTTTTAAAGAATGTCTTCGATGGGGTAATTGGCATTACCAAGTATAAAAACTTTGCGAGCCATGCCATTCTGAATAGGCTTTTTCTACCTGTTAGATTCATGGGACGATAGTTTTTTTTCCGTCCAAGGGTTAATTAGATCTTTAGTGTCAGTCGATCTGGAGTCGGCTTGCGTGGTATGACTACAGCCAACTCCTACATGAGTCTGAGGCACACAGGATTATCTGACGAACGGTCACAGCGAGATGTGTTTACAGGCTAAGAAATAGAGAGAGGTGAAAATCAATACCAAGTGAAAAGATGTGTTGCTGAATATCAGAGAAACTCGAAGGGAACCAGCACTTCTGAAGTACCACTAACACACTCCAATTCAGACTCAGCCATTAAGTAAAGCCAGGAATTTAGTGTGCAGACTGTCCTCCCTCCCTACGCTAATTCCTGGTAATGCAAGATAATAGGGTTCGGATGAGGGGATCTTTCTGATGTTTTATTTCTTCCACAGACCTGCTGTGATTATAAGCTATCCAGAGAATGTTTTATGTTCAAGGTCTGTGAATTATTTATTTTTTAAATTAAATATCTCTGTGGGTTTTCCACCTCAAAAGGTGGAAAAAGATAGAAGATTTCGACACCCACCATCTCAGACTGGTCTGAAATCATTTTTGTAGTTATACTTCTTTCAAAGACTAACTTTTAGCATTTGTTCCACAAATCAAATCAAGTTAATTCAATAATGGTACCTGCAGTTGAAGTCGGAAGTTTACATACAATTAGGTTGGAGTCATTAAAACTCGTTTTTCAACCACCACAAATTTCTTGTTAACAAACTATAGTTTTGGCAAGTCGGTTAAGGACATCTGCTTTATGCATGACACAAGTAATTTTTCCAACAATTGTTTACAGACAGATTGTAGCACTTAAAATTTGCTGTGTCACAATTCCAGTGGCAGTGGGTCAGTGTCAACGGTGTGCACAACTGGTTAACTGAAGTCAGGTGCAGGAGAGCAGAGATGAGTGAACAGGCACACTTTATTTGGCAGAATGAAAAACAGTCGGACGCAACTGTGTAATGACACTCCCGCCAGGCAAAAGGCAAAAGCAAATAACGCACTCGTCACACAAATAATGTACAGCATACAATACCATGGGTTCCAAACAAGACCTGGTGAAAAAACAGCATGAAGCATCACACATAACAAGTAATAAACAATTACACACACAGACATGGGGGAACAGAGGATAATATACACGTAGAGTGATGAGGGGATGTAAAACAGGTGTGCGGAAAAACAAGACAAAACAAATGGAAAATGAAAGGTGGAGCGGCAATGGCTAGAAGACCGGTGACGTCGACCGCCGAGCGGCGCCCGAACAAGAAGAGGAGCCGACTTTGGCGGGAGTCGTGACAGTACCCCCTCCCTGATGCACGGCTCCAGCAGCGCGCCGACACCGGCCTCGGGGACAACCTGGAGGGCGAGGCACAGGGCGATCAGGCCGGAGATGGTGGAACTCCCTCGGCATTGAAGGATCCAACACATCCTCCACCGGAACCCAGCACCTCTCTTCCGGACCGTACCCCTCCCAATCCACGAGGAACTGAAGGCCCCTCGCCCGACTCCTCATATCCAGTATGGGGCGAACAGAGTACGCCGGAGGAACCTCCCGCACCTCAGACTCCTGGAGCGGGCCAGCCACCACCGGCCTGAGGAGAGACACATGGAACGAGGAGTTAATACGGTAATCGGGGGAAAGCTGTAACCTGTAACAAACCTCGTTCACTCTCCTCAGGAGTTTAAATGGCCCCACAAACTGCAGACCTCCAGCTTCCGGCAGAGCAGGCGGAGGGGCAGGTTTCAGGTCGAGAGCCAGATCCGGTGCGTACACCGGGGCCTCACTGCTGTGACGGTCTGTGCTGGTTTTCTGGCACAGCATGGCCTGCTGGAGGTGAACATGGGCGGCGTCCCATGTCTCCTCCGCGAGACTGAACCAGTAGTCTAACGCAGGAGCCTCGGTCTGACTCTGATGCCAAGGCACCAGAACCGGGTGAGCCATCTCGGCCCAGGGCACAAACGCCGCCCACTCCCCGGCCGATCCTGGCAATAATACCGCAGAAACCTGCCCAAATCCTGGTTCACTCTCCCCACCTGCCCATTACTCTCGGGGTGAAACCATTCCATGAACGCCTTCCAGAGCCTCGAAGTGAACTGGGCACCTAGATCAGACACTGTATCCTCAGATACCCCATAGTGCCAGAAGACGTGCGTAAACAAGGCCTCCGCAGTCTGTAGGGCCCTAGGGTGACTGGGCAGAGGGAGGAGGCGGCAGAACCGATCCACAACGACCAGGATCGTGGTGTTTCCCTGTGGGGGGGGGGGGGGGGGGGGGGTCGGTAAGAGAATCCACCGACAGGTGCGACCAAGGCCGTTGTGGAATGGGTAAGGGGTGTAGCTTCCCTCTGGGCAGGTGCCTAGGAGTCTTACACTGGGCACACGCCGATCAGGAGGAGACATAAACCCTCACGTCCTTGGCCAAGGTAGGCCACAAGTACCACCCACTCAAACAGCGCACCGTCCGACCGATTCCAGGATGACCAGAGTAGGGTGACTTGTGGTCTTCAACTTCAACTGGTCATGGACAGCAGACAGAAAGTACAGACGCCCAGCAGGACACTGGAGGGGAGCGGGCTCTGCACGTAACACCTGCTCAATGTCCGCGTCCAGCTCCCCCTCTACTGCCGCTACCAGGCAGGAGGCCGGAAGTATGGGAGTATGATCCATAGGCCACTCCTCTGTGTCATACAGCCGGGACAGTGAGTCTGCCTTCACATTTTGGGAATCTGGTCTGTAGGAAAGGGTGAAAACAAAACGGGTTAAAAACATGGCCCACCTGGCCTGACGAGTATTCAGTCTCCTCGCTGCCCGGATGTACTCCAGGTTGCGGAAGTCAGTCCAGATGAGAAAAGGGTGTTTAGCCCCCTCAAGCCAATGTCTCCACACCTTCAAAGCCTTGACCACAGCCAACAGCTCCCGGTCCCCCACATCATAGTTTTGCTCCGCCGGGCTGAGCTGCCTCGAGAAGAAGGCACAGGGGCGGAGCTTCGGTGGCGTGCCCGAGCGCTGAGAGAGCACGGCTTCTATCCCAGCCTCGGACGCGTCCACCTCCACTATGAACGCCAAAAAGGGATCCGGATGGGCCAGCATAGGATCCGAGGTAAACAGAGCTCTTAGGTGCCCAAAAGCCCTGTCCGCCTCAACCGACCACCGCAAACTTCCCGGTCCCCCCTTCCGCAGTGAGGTAATGGGAGGTACCTGACCAAAACCCCGGATAAACCTCCGGTAGTAATTGGCAAACCCTAGAAACTGCTGCACCTCCTTTACCGTGGTGGGAGTTGGCCAATTACGCAAGGCTGAAATGCGGTCACTCTCCATCTCCACCCCTGAGGTGGAAATGCGGACCCTAGGAAAGAGACTGACTGTTGGAAGAACGGGCATTTCTCAGCCTTGACGTACAGGTCATGCTCCAACAGACGACCAAGCACCCTGCGCACCAGGAACACATGCTCGGCGTGTGTAGCGGAGTATATCAGAATGTCATCAATATACACCACTATACCCTGCCCGTGCAGGTTCCTGAGAATCTCGTCTACAAAGGCTTGGAAGACTGATGGAGCATTCATCAACCCGTACGGCATGACGAGGTACTCATAATGCCCTGAGGTAGTACTGAAAGCCGTCTTCCACTCGTCTCCCTCCCGGATACGCACCAGGTTGTAAGAGCTCCTGAGATCTAGTTTGGTGAAGAAGCGTGCCCCGTGCATTGACTCAATTGCTGTGGGTATGAGAGGTAGCGGGTAACTGTACCTCACAGGGATCTGGTTTAGACCTCGATAGTCAATAAACAGGCGACCTCGATAGTCAATACACAGTCAATACACACAAAAAATGAACTCGAGGAGGCGGGTGAAGTGGAGGACCGAATGTATCCCTGACGCAGGGATTCGGAGACATATGTTTCCATAGCCGCCGTCTCCGCCTGTGACAGGGGATACACGTGACTCCTGGGAAGTGTGCGTCTACCAAAAGATTTATCACACAATCAATCTTTTTGGAGAAGGCGAGAGCCAAATCGGCATATTCTGGGGGATGCGCACGGTGGAGACCTGGTCTGGACATTCCACCGTAGTAGCACCAACGGAAACCCCTAAACACCTCCCGAGCACCCCTTGAGAGCCCTCTGTTGCCATGAAATGGTGAGGTCATGACGAGCTAGCCAGGGAAGGCCAAGTACCACGGGAAACGCAGGACAGTCAATAAGGAAGATTCTCTCCTCGTGACCCCCCTGCGTCACCATGCCCAGGGGAGTGGTGGCCTCCCTAATCAACCCAGATCCTAATGGTCAATTGTCCAAAGCGTGAACTGGGAAAGGCCTAACCACTGGAACAATAGGGATCCCTAAACTATGGGCGAAAGCTCTGTCAATTAAATTCCCAGCCATGCCTGAATCAACGAGAGCCTTATGCTGGGAATGCGGGGAATACTCAGGAAATTTTAAATGCACAAAAAGGTGTACAACAGAGGGCTCTGGATGAGAGTGGTGCAGGCTCACCTGGGGTGCCCTGCCTGCTGCCTCGACCCCCAGAGGCACCAACCCGGCACCGACCGGCAGTGTGACCTCTGCGGTCACAGATGGTGCACGTGAAGGCCCCTTCTATGGGCCTCCCTGAGCGCAGCACCTCCCAGCTCCATAGGCACCAGGGTGGTGCTGGGAGATGGAACCGACAGAGTCCTCTCTGGACGTCCGCGGGTGACCAGCAGGTTATCCAACCGAATGGACAGGTCCACCAGCTGGTCTAAGGTGAGGGTGGTATCCCTGCAGGCCAACTCCCGACGGACATCCTCGCGCAGGCTGCAGCGGTAGTGGTCGATAAGGGCCCTGTCGTTGAATCCTGCTCCAGCAGCCAGGGTCCGAAATTCCAAGGCGAACTCCTGGGTCCTCGTCCCCTGCCTCAGGTGGAAGAGGCGTTCACCCGCCGCTCTACCCTCGGCTGGTGGTTGAAGACCGTCCGGAAGCAACGGGTGAACACCTCGAAGTGGTCCAACACTGCATCTCCTTCTCCCCACATGGCGTTTGCCCACTCCAGAGCTCTCCCTGAGAGGCACAAGACGAGGGCGGACTCCCTCTCCCTTCCCGAGGGAGCCGGGTAAACGGTGGCCAAGTATAGGTCCAGCTGTAGTAGGAAACCCTGGCAGTATGCCGCCTTCCCATCATATTCCCTGGGAAGGGCGAGAAGCATCCCACTGGGACCGGGTACAGGAGGGACGAGTAGTGGTAACCCCTGTTGTGCTGGTGGAGGCGCTGGAGGGACTCTCTGTCTCTCCCAGCGGTCCATGGTCTGGACGACGCGGTCCATCGCGGCGCCTAGATGTTGCAGCATCGCCGCGTGCTCTCTGACACGCTCCTTGACCCCTACAACCGGGGTACCTGCTCCTGCTGAATTGATGGTAGGTGTGTAATTCAACGGTGTGCGCAACTGGTTAACTGAAGTCAGGTGCAGGAGAGCAGAGATGAGTGAACAGGCACACTATTTCGCAGAAGGAAAAACAGTCGGATGCAACTGCGTAACGACACTTCCTCCAAAGGCAAAAGCGAATAGCGCACTCATCACACAAATAATATACTGCATACGGGTTCCAAACAAGACCCGGGGAAAAACCAGCATGAAGCGTCACACATGACACGTAACGAGCAATTACACACAGACATGGGGGGAACAGAAGATAATATACACCTAAAGTGATGAGGGGATGTAAAACAGGTGTGCGGAAAAACAAGAAAAAACAAATGGAAAATGAAAGGTGGAGCGGCGATGGCTAAAAGCGATGGCTTTAGAAGCTTCTGATAGGCTAATTGACATCATTTGAGTCCATTTTTTTTGCCTCTTTGCTTGACATCATTGGATAATCAAAAGAAATTAGCCAAGACCTCAGCAAAAAATTGTAGAACTCCACAAGTCTGGTTCATCCTTGGGAGCAATTTCCAAACACCTGAAGGTACCACATTCATCTTTACAAACAATAGTACGCAAGTATAAACACCATGGGACCCCACAGCCATCATACCACTCAGAAAGGTCAGTCCTCATCAGGCTTAGAAGTTGGAGTTTTGTGGCGATTTCCAAAGCTAACAAATTAAACACAATTCATTGAATAAACAATTTAAAACTCCAACATCTTGGTGTGGAATCTGTCCATATAAGCTTGTAAGAATATCTACAATATTAGATATAAAAGTGTATAAAAATGTATAAAAGTCAATTTTTGCCAATTTCATTTCATTGTTTGCTTTTCTAAGCCGTTTATGCAGCTGTCAGCAGCATTGATTTCCTGTATAAAGACATATCTATCAAGGTGACGATGCTTTACCAGGCAGTGGCTTTTGTTTGTGGTATTCAACTCAGTCTGTTTTCTCTCTGTGTAACAGCCTGATTCACTGCACCTTAGGCACACACAGACACGCACACGGATACACACACGTACAATATTATTATTCCTCGTATTCAGCTCTAAAAGTATAGGTAGTCTGTCAGTACCTTCACAACCATGTTATGTACAGAACACTGACTCAATAGATAGATGTTGCTGTGTAGATTATCTGATATCTGATGATGATTCCTCTTTCAACAATATTTGGAAGTGTGTTCTAATGATTGATGTCATTCAAGGTCATGCTGAAAGAAATATACGGAGTATTGATACAAAACAAATGTCTTTTAGTTGCCTATAATCAAATCGCAAAGCGCCTCACAATGGGTTAGGATTGACTCCTTCTGGAGAAAACAGACTAAGGTTGTAAGCTTAATTTCCAACACTACATAGGCTGTGTAGCCCCTGACGCAGGCAATGTATACAGGACAGTTCCCCTGTTGTATATCACCTTGGAAACCTGGAAATGTGAATATTCTCATTTTATTTTTCATGATTTTTTTGTTATCACACTAAATCAATGGCTTAGTGCACACTCTACATCCTGTGATGTAACATCTCAGTATAATATTATCATGTTAACACAGAAGCACTAGCATTGTTAACATTCTCAAATTGTATTTTTGTTCCCCTCCCTAGTTTTATAATTTCACTGTGATACAAAAAACTGCCCCAGTGTGCTTTAGGACCATGCAGATGCCTCAGAGCGGTCTGGTAGGCTGTTTGGCAGTTTCAGGCTGCTGGATTTGGACTGCACAGGCAGCACTGTGCTTGCAGACAGGTTGTGTGAAGGCAAAGCTTTTGAAAGGCTGGCTTAGGATCAGCACTTGTCTAAACATCGGACTGTTACATGGTTACTTCATGGATATCAGTCTGAAAGAAGTTGCTGTAAAAAAGACACAATAGTCTCTACAAGCTATAATGTTGAATAAAGTTATATTTAAACATATTTTACTGGTTGTCCGTGCTATTGGTCCTTTAGGCGGTAGAAGGTGGAGATAGGGTATCCACAGGAAAGTGTTGTTTCCCTGACTTTTTGTGGAGTCGGTAGGTTCGGTTGCTTGTATTTTCCATATCCTGAAGCATTTCATGTGATGCACAATATGTAAACAATAGCCGAATGTTGTCGACTAAAGCCTGTTACCTTGCAATCAGCTGGAAGTGCTTGTGAAATTTTCCAGCTGATTGATTTGGACAATGTTTAGTTTGTGCTTCAGTTAAACTGGGCCATTGTTGACATATTGTGCAAGTCGCATGTTAATTGCATCAGCATTGAAAATACAAACCGATATACAGACCAGTGTACTGAAAGTCGGGTTAATAAGATTACTCTGTGGATATTTTGTCTCAGATTACCTCATACCACAGGAGGCTGCTGAGGGGAGGACGGCTCATAATAATGGCTGGAAATGAGTAAATGGAATGATATCAAACACATGGAAATCGTGTGTTCAATACCATTCCATTTATTCCTTTTCCAGACATTTTTATGAGCCCGTCCACCCGAATTAAGGTGCCTCCGGCCACAGGTGCCTCCCACATAAGGACAAATTCAGCGGACACTGGGTAAAGTACGTTCAAATTACGTTTATTTAATAGTCTGACTTGTGATGGAACTGTTCACCAAAAGTGAGCCTACATATTAGAGACGAGAAAGTAGTCTTCCACTCTGAGTCGTAGAGGCTTAGACCAGCATGGGAGAGTTGAACAGAGGCAATTGCTGTCAGTGTGCATGTGTTGCGCTCTTACTCCTACTTGTAAAAGCAAGCAGAGCAGAAACCGGCCACTATTTAGTTGACAGATGTAGCTGGCAAGGTAACTGCTGTTTGAATTAACGTGAAGAAAAAAATGAAACTACTGTTTATTCGCAGTGCTGAACTTGTAACTGACATGTAACATTATTTAAATGTTTCCTCCCCTATCGACTGAGGTGAATTAGCTAGATAGTAGCTACCACAGTCAGTTCAGCTCTAGATATCTGTCAGACATAGCTATAATAGCCACCTCATATCGCTATTTAACAGCTGTTGTGTGTTTGTTAATGTTTTGTAGCCTTTGTTTTGTCTTGTTTGAAAATACACTACCGTTCAAAAGTTTGGGGTCACTTAGAAATGTCCTTGTTTTTGAAAGAGGTATATTTTTTGTCCATTAAAATAACATCTAATTGATCATAAATACAGTGTAGACATTGTTAATGTTGTAAATGACTATTGTAGCTGGAAACGGCTGATTTTTAATGGAATATCTACATAGTCGTACAGAGGCCCGTTATCAGCAACCATCACTCCTGTGTTCCAATGGCACATTGTGTCAGCTAATCCGAGTTTATAATTTTAAAAGGCTAATTGATCATTAGAAAACCATTTTGCAATTATGTTAACACAGCTGAAAACTGTTGTTATGATTAAATAAGCAATAAAACTGGCCTTCTTGAGACAAGTTGGGGATCTAGAGCATCAGCATTTGTGGGTTTGATTACAAACTCAAAATGGCTAGAAACAAAGAACTTTCTTCTGAAACTCGTCAGTCTTTTCTTGTTCTGAGAAATGAAGGCTATTCCTTGCGAGAAATTCCCAAGAAACTGAAGATCTCGTACAGTGCTGTGTACTACTCCCTTCACAGAACACTGCAAACTGGCTCTTACCAGAATAGAAAGAGTGGGAGGCCCCGGTGCACAACTGAGCAAGAGGATAAGTACATTAGAATGTCTAGTTTGAGAAGTCCTCAACTGGCAGCTTCATTAAATAGTAACTGCAAAACACCAGTCTCAAAGTCAACAGTGAAGAGGTGACACTGGGATGCTGGCCTTCTAGGCAGAGTAGCAAAGAAAAAGCCATATAAAAAGAAAAAAATATTAAGATGGGCAAAATAACAGACACTGGACAGAGGACACTGCCGTCCTGTGGGTTGTCACTGGCCTTGGCCTAACACATCTAAGGCTGAAACCAATAATGAATGTTTCACTAAGATCCTAAAGAGCTCTACAGTACTATTAGGCCTATGAGATGAATTATATGGAGGACGTGCTCTTTCTGTGTGTTAATGTATACTGAATGTGAACCCTTTGGAAATACCTGGATTTCTGCAAAAATTGGTCATAAAATGTGATCTTCATCTAGGTCACAACAATAGACAAACAGTCTGTTTAAATTAATAACAAACAATTATACATGTTCATGTCTTTATTGAACACACCGTGTAAACATTCACAGTGCAGGGTGGAAAAAGTATGTGAACCCTTGGATGTAATAACTGGTTGACCCTCCTTTGGCAGCAATAACCTCAACCAAACATTTTCTGTAGTTGCGGATCAGACCTGCACAACAGTCAGAAGGAATTTTGGACCAGTCCTCTTTACAAAACTTTTTCAGTTAAAAAAATATTCTTTGGATGTCTGGTGTGAACTGCTCTCGAGGTCATGCCACAGCATCTCAAATCAGGTTGAGTTCAGGACTCTGACTGGGACACTCCAGAAAGCAAATTTTATTTTATTGTTGATTTACTTCTGTGTTTTGGTTCGTTGTCCTGTTGCATCACCCAACTTCTGTTGAGCTTCAATTGGTGGACAGAGCCTTACATTCTCCTGCAAAATGTCTTGATAATCTTGGGAATTCATTTTCCCATCAGTGATAGCAAGCTGTCCAGGCCCTGAGTCAACAAAGGAGCCCCAAACCATGATGCCCCCTCCACCATACTTTACAGTTGGGTTGGGTTGAGATTTTGATGTTGGTGTGCTGTGCCTTTTTTTCCTCCACACAGTGTTGTGTGTTCCTTCCAAACAACTCAACTGTAGTTTCATCTGTCCACAGAATATATTGCCAGTAGCGCTGTGGAACATCCAGGTGCACTTTTGCAAACTTCAGACGAGCAGTAATGTTTTTTTTTTGACCGCAGTGGCTTCTTCCGTGGTGTCCTCCCATGAACACCATTCTTGCTTAGTGTTTCACGTATCGTAGACTCGTCAACATAAATATTAGCGTGTTCCAGAGATTTCTGTAAATCTCTAGCTGACATTCTTCTTAACCTCATTGAGCATTCTGCACTGTGCTCTTGCAGTCATCTTTGCAGGACAGCCACTCCTAGGCAGAGTAGCAACAGTGCTGAACTTTCTCCAATTATATACAATTTGTCTTACCATGGACTGATGAACATCAAGGCTTTTAGAGATACTTTTGTAAACCTTTCGAGCTTTATGTGTAACAGTATAAATTTAGACCACCATAAACTCACCCATACCCGGGCGCGAACCAGGGACCCTCTGCACACACCGACAACTGACACCCACGAAGCATCGTTACCCATCGCTCCACAAAAGCCGCGGCCCTTGCAGAGCAAGGGGAACTACTACTTCACGGTCTCAGAGCAAGTGAAGTCACTGATTGAAACGCTATTTAGCGCGCACCGCTAACTAAGCTAGCCGTTTCACATCCGTTACACATGCAAGTCAACAATTCTTAATCTTAGGTCTTCTGAGCTCTCTTTTGGTTATTGGTCTCTTTTGGTTATTGGTTAAAGGTGCCGCACAATATTGATTATTGAATTATCTTTTATCTAGTTCAGTTTTATCAATCACTTGAACATATTTAATAATGATCTCTTACTTAGCTTGATGACTGTGGGCATTTTTGCTTACTTTTTGTTATTCTAAATAGAGACGGCTAGAAGGGCCATGCGTCTTATTATATAGATTGTGTAGAAATGCAGGAAATTAGTTTTAGATGCCAAAACAAATTCTGGAGGAAGACTCAAAGACCCCCACACCAGGTTACCAGGTCACAGCTAATTACAGCTGTTTCCCCCCTCTGGCACAGTGTGGTTTGTGCCCTTATGGCCCAAGGCATTGAAGGTCACTGATAATAATGTTCGTCAGGGGCCGTCAAGTGTCCCTGGAGTCACAGTAACTGCACAGCTGTCTCATACACACATTTACATAACTGGCCTTTACATAACATAATTTGTGGTGCATTATATATATTTTTTAAACATAGTATTGCAGGGAATTTCCCCACACAGAAAAAATCAGTCCTGTGGCCGGGCACAGAATATGTGTGGTCTCCTCTTTGCGATCCTTCTACTTTACTAGTTCATGACCGTCCCTCGTTAAATAAAAATACAATAAAATACAAATTCATGACCTGCATCTCCCTCTACTGGTAGGTGTGGGGTCAGTTAAACTGGGTAGATCTTCCTCCACTATGACCCAGCTCAAAACAAGGAAATGGAAAATGTAGCTAGCTAGATGCGGTTTCAATCACTATTACACTTTGTAATTAGAATTGGCTAGTAATGGTAAAGAAACTTGAGTAGGCGTGACATCGCTGTTATTTAGAAACTGATATGATCAAAATCATTTTAATAAGTAACGTACACAGCGGCAGGTGTCACAAACGGAAGAAGTCCATGTAACGTTAGCTAAAGTATCGCGTGACCGCTAAAACGAAAAAGTTTGCGGATTTGCTTTGTTCTGTGGCTACTTGATAAATGTTGTGACTCATTTTGGATCATCTCTTTATTTACGGCATCGATTTCATAAAATGGATAGAATTTGCTCGCTGTATTTTAGTTACGTTCGATAGCTATCGTACCATCAGACTCATGAGTGCTTCCCGCTGGTTCGCTGGCTAACTAGCTAGCTAGGTGCTAGCTAAATGGCTAGCTAATTTGAGAAGTTCAAAGTTAGAGATGGATGATATAATTTCGCTCAGCTCCGGGAGCGGAGAGGACTCGGATGTTGAAGTTGTTGGTGTTTACAGTGACACCGAGAACAAGGCCGAAGCAATACCATTTATCAGAGGAGGATGGGTCAATCTGGCTGCCTACACACCGGTAAGTGTTCCCCGTGAAGTTGCAAGGGCTACCCGAACATCAACAGAAGAGGTATGTTTGGCATGTGTGAAAATACAAGAGTAGGTAACTTGCAGGCCCAAATGATGTAGTAGTACAGAAAAAAGTTGTTGGCATTGACAGCTAGCTAATTAGCTGTAGGTTAATGTAACGCAAAACCAGCTGAGGGCGTGGCGCGTGCCGCAAACTGGCGATACTGTAGACAGACGGTCATTGGTTGGTCCACTTCACTCACCAACTCAGCGGCAGTTTGGCATTTTCTGAACTTGTTGACCCGACCTAACTTTTCTTATCAACATGTTTAAATGATAGTTAACGTTACATTGTTGTTGAAGATATTCAATGTGGTGTAACCACTTAACCAAGTTTACCTGGTAATAGTTTGAGAGTAGACCAAATCGTGTTCCAGCTAGCGAGCTAACGTTAGATAGTTAGCCGTTATAACGTAACGACGCGACTGTCCAAAAATACACCTGGTCAGGCCAGGGTTAATGTTTTTTGTTGTTGATGATATTGAGAATATTATATATATTTCAGCAACCTGAGATCAGTCAATGCATACACTTAAATTATATTTCATTTATGTTGATGTTTACCTCATAGAGCTAGAATGAGATTCTATTTACTGTGGTTCACCTGTCTCTTTCAGTTTGTGATTGACATTACTGGTCGGAGGTGGGCACTACCACCACCAAGGAGGCGCAGGAGGAGGGACCCAGGTGGGCCTGTAGAAGTGGTGGACTTGAGTGACAACAACCTCTCTGATCACTCAGATCCAGGGCCGGTGAGTCCACTACCTCAGGGAGAGAAAAAGACTGAGGGACTTTCAAAACACAAAGGACCACATACCAAAAGTCCAGATTCTCTGTCCTGCTCCCCAACTGAACAAGAGTTGGAGAACAAAGCTGTTTTAAAAGCAGAAGAAAGTGACATCCTTGAGTCCAATCAGAGTTCTCTCAGGGATTCATCTTCAACTCAAGATGTCAAGAATGCTGTGAAATGCTCAGATGTAGACATTCCAAAATGTCCTGTCAAATCACCAAGTGTGCCTAAATCTGAACCACCAGCAGGGAAGGCAAAAGCCTCAGGGTCTTCCTCTTACCAGATAACTTGGGAGTCACAACAGTGCTTGGGTATAACTTCTCAACCACTGTGTGAAGGGAAAGGAGAGCAAGAATGCCTCAAGGCCAAGACCCAAACCTCAACCATTCCAAATGAAGCTCTGACTAGCTGCACTGGAAAAGTAGAAAATCATGCATTGGAAGAGCAAGAAATAGAGTCTATGTTTACAACGGACAAACCTCTTCTGACAGAGGAAAGGGAAGAACCAGGGTCTCCACAATCAATACTCTATGCTACTCTCTCCCTCTCCCCCCAAAGCCTAGACAGCCCCTATTACGACCCTGATGATATAGACCCAGACCCTTTCAGGTTCTCAGAGGATTGGGGTGTACATGAAACTCGGCACAACGACACCTGTTATTCCCCTACACACATCCCCTTTGAAAGCTCTCTCTCTCCACCTCTACCTGATGATCAGACAGTTTGTCTCAACCAGAGTGACCCAGATAACTACCCCACCAGTACACACAGTCTTAAACAGGATCCAGTCTACCCCTATTGCTCTCCTACCAATGGCACAGGATCAGTGCTGTTGGAGGAAATAAATCAACTTCAGGCCTTAAACCGCACCATCTTCAGTCCCTGCTCTCCTTCCATAGAACCAGACCAACAGGCTCCCCAGAATTCCCAGCTAACCACCGGCTCCAACTCCCCTGGCTCCTGCATGGGAGGAACTCATAGCAATAATGAGAGCCAGCCTAACCGGACCCCCAGCCCTACGTCCACAGTCATCCTAGCTGGGGAGTCCCCAGACTGGCCTGTGGATGAGACTGAGGCAGACCTGGTTATGGATAGCCCCCTGTACATGTGTAGTAGTATCCCTAGTGACCCTCCCATGTCGCTGCGGTCTGAGGACATGGATGTGGAGGCAGGGCCCAGATCTCCTGATGCCAGCCAGCCTGGTTTGGGGGCTGAGGGCTTGATGACTACTGCATGGAGGGATGGCAATGAAGGAGAGGAGATGGGTGGAGAGAGGGTTGGTGGTGAGAATGACATGGAGGTCAGCAGAGAGGACAGGCGCTATGTGTGTCCAATCCAGCTCAGGAAACTGAGGCAGCTGATGGCTGGACCAGTTCAGCACCTGGTAAGTAGGAGAGACATTTTCCCCACATTTTCCTGTGTTTTCTCTCACTCTTCTGTTGTTTCTCTCCCTCTCCAGGAGGATGAGGAAGAGGAGGATGATGGTTTTGGTGACCCAGAGCCTCTGTGCAGACAGAGCTTGAGCCTGGTGTACAGCACAATGGAGGAGAACTACCCAGAGGGCACCCTGCAGCTGCTGTCTGACCTGCTGCAGCCCCGCTTCTTCCCCCCCATCGACATCACCACCCACCTCCTCAGAGGCATCCTGCTGGACCCCCAGTGTCCCAACTTTCTCTGTCTGGAGGCCTACACTCTCCTCATGAGGACCCAGAGGCACAATCACACTGATCAGACCACTATTCCATGGGACTGGGAGCTGTTGACGTCAGTCATGGCTGCTGAACAGGTAATGACAGTGACAGGCCTCTCTCAGCACCTTAACAATTGATTATGATTGTACACCCAGTTTTTATTAGAGCAGTGAGGGAAGCAATGTTTCCACACGCATCAGGTTTACAGGGGTATTATGCTTTTACTAGGATAGTTGATCTGACCACCTTCCTGTCAATTATCCTCTTCCTTAGAGCCGTGGCAGGAGGCTCTGCTGTGAGGTGGTGCGTATGCTGCTGCAGTACGTCGTCCAGACCATGGAGGATGACTTCCGGGTCAAACTTTCCTTCCGTGATCTCCACCATTCCATCGCCAAGGCAACCCTGTCATGTGATGTACGGTTCACCCAGGTCAGGTGAGCATTGTGTGTCCAGGAGAATAAAAAATATATATATTTGTCTTGATCAGTTCCTGAGAAAAGAGACAGGTGTGCATTTTGTTGAGGTTTGTATGACAATTTTATTAGTGTTTAATTATTTTCTACATCTTCTCCCTCCCATCAGAGATGTTATCAATTGGCTCTTTGCTGCTATTGTGAAATCAACAGGGGACAAAGACAACATGTCTGCTGACATTGAGTTGAAAACACAGAAGGAAAAAGATGAACATCTAAAGTGAGTTAAAAATGACAACATTCCACACCCCTTGACTCATTGTTTTGAGATTGGAAATATAGCACCCCACCTTTCATATCAGGTCAGTTTTAAGGATTCAGAATAGAAACAGAGTACACACAGCCAATGTGTGTGTGTGTCATGTGCCTTGTGTGTGTCAGAATGGTGTTCCTCCTCCAGAAGATGCTGTCCTTTGCCTTGGAGGTGGACCGCTCCCCGGCTCTCAACTCCAGCAAACTCTCTGGGGAACTCTTCCACACGCTCATCAGCACTGTCTGTCTGAGACAACACAGGTCAGGGTTTGAGGATGGAGGGGATGTTGAGATGAATGGATGCGTCAAGAGGACTATGCTTGCTGTGTAGAGACAGACAGCATCAACGCTTCACCTCTCCTTTCTTGCCTAGGATGCTGATGCTGGAGACCCTGGAGAGCAGACTACTGAGGTGTAAGCTGATAGAGCACCTGCTGCACCATGCAAGTCCACAGAAGACCCCTCTGCCCATGTCTCTGAGTCTGCTGCTACACTTCCTACACAACGCCACCCTCCCACCTGACCCTACGGTGAGTACTAGTACTGCACAACGCCACCCTCCCACCTGACCCTACAGTGAGTACTAGTACTGCACAACGCCACCCTGACCCTACGATGAGTACTAGTACTGCACAACGCCACCCTCCCACCTGACCCTACGGGGAGTACTAGTACTGCACAACGCCACCCTCCCACCTGACCCTACGGTGAGTACTAGTACTGCACAACGCCATCCTGACCCTACGGTGAGTACTAGTACTGCACAACGCCATCCTCCCACCTGATTCTAAGGTGAGTACAAGCACTCGATTTTGAATTGATGAAGGAAGTCATGTTAATTTCTATGGCATCTCAAAAAACAGTACACGGACCAATTTCTTTACTAAAATATTATGAGAAGTCAAAGGTATGTAGCATAGGCTCAGTCCGTCTCTTGTTCTTCAGGATGGAGCTGAGAGCTGGAAGAAGTGGGAGGAGTTGGTCCAACTACTATGGATGTTGTTGCTGAGCTATGAGGAAGTGATGAAAGGTGGGTCACTGAACGATTCACCCATCAAAACGAGCATTCCTGAACAGTTTAACTTTTAAGTTGGTCACAGCCTCTTTAGGCTTTCCCCTTAGTTTTGTCCTCCTAACCCAGGGGTTCCCAAACTTTCTTGACCCACGACCCCATTTTGATATTTAAAGAATTTGCAACCCCACCATGTTCTTTTTTTTTATTGGGACTGACAGTCTATAATAAAATCAGTCTGAAGTATTTTTGAGAGTATTTCAGTCTGACGGAAGTATGGTTTGAAGTAAATGAAATGTATTTGAAAGGTTTTGGGAAGTTCAGAAGATCACCAGGCAATCATTGTGTATGATCTTCTGTGTTGAAAATAACATATATATTTCCCAGTCTGATTTTGTGCCTAATCTTGTCCACTCTGTTCTAATATGACTTGTGGGCATTGCAGAGGGAAATAGAAGACACATTTTTCCTGAGAGTCTTGTCTTTCAGTGATGGGGGTCATTATATTTTGTTGCTTAAACCGTTCAAAGATAGAGCCACATTTTGTAGGATGAAAACAGAAACCGCTCTGTTTATTACAACCACATCTAGTGGCTACCGGAGGTTAGACAACCTGGTTCTATGAACCAAGCAAGATTTCTCTCGCAAACCTATTTTCAAATCAGACGACCCTTAGTTTGGGAAATCATGTCCTAACCCATCTGCACTTTGACCCCTTGAAACCTCCAGGTCACCTGCGCTCTGCAGTCACCGAGCGAGGGGGCTACGGTCGTGCTCCAATCCAGACAGTGAATGATTCTTTGTCGCGGTTGGCGGTCCAGGAGGCTATAGAGGCCATCCTGTCCAGAGCCCAGGCTGACCTGGGCCAAGACCTGCCTCCACACGTCCACGAGTCCCTCACCTACCTGCAGGATCATCTGCTGGCCTCCGCCCATTGACGATAAGCTCAGCGCTTTGGTTCGAGCGGCTGTTGAATGATTTCTATTTATTTTTGTAATGATTCATTCAGTTTTCTAATCTTTCCCCCAATGAATTGTTTTAAATAAATATTTATTATTTTTTTAACTAATTGTCTTATCTATGTTTGCTATTGATGTAGTAGTGGTGGGACCTGTGTAGATAGTCTGACTGCATCCAATCCCGCATCAGAAGAAGTAAGCCAGTAATTCCAGACCCATATGCTGATAGTTTGCATGGTCTCCAGTCAAGTGAAGAAACAAGTGAATGAAGAACATAGTTTAGTGTATAGCTCAGCCTGCCCCTTCATTAGGAGTTGGATTACAGTGGCCATGATTTGCTCATTATAATGACCAATGAATGGTTCACCTCATAAGTTCAGAGCCATGTGATATCATATCAGTTTGATTAACAGCTGTTGATTCTTGAACACACCCCTGAAGTTGCGTTTGGTCCATAAATGTTCACCCAAAGTCGTTGGTTCAACCACATATGGTGCGGTCCGTCCAAAAGCCAGCCAATAGCATCAAGCGTTGTCATCGTAGAGAAGGAAAAAAAGAGTCCTGACAGTCGCCATGATGCTTGTTTTCTCCCTGTGATACAGCAGCGGAAGCGAGTGAAGCAAGTAGAAACAAAAGAGCACGAGCACGTCCTCGCGAGTTGGTATGCGTTTGCAGGTAAAAAAAATCAACACAAGCGACGAGTTTATTTGGATGAGATAGATCCACAACTCGTGTTTCAAATTACTACTGCGTGGATATTACCTTACCTGGCCATATGAAGTCGGACAGGTTAGAAAAATGTGGCTATCTAGCTTTCAGCGGGGGTTTGCTAGTTAGCCATAACATAAGTGAGTTAGCTAGTTAACGTTTGTTGTTGCTCAGCTAGCCTAGCTCACGTGTTATGGTCAGTTATAAAATAATTACGCGAACCTTATCTTAATTAATTGGTTAGCTAACTATCATTCTCGCGAAGTTATTCGGTATTAATGACCGTTGGCTAACTTGCTACCTAGCCCCTAGCTAACATGTTAGGCCAGTTAGCTATTGTTTTCCTGACTTTATGGCTTCAACGCGCCACTCAATAAGCTGGCCAGCCAATTTGTTATAATTGGCTGGTGATTGTGGTTATTGCTTTGTGCGACCTGGTGTGTAGCTAGCTAGTTAGTTAACTTAACGTATGTCATGCCATGAATATTACATAAATACAACTTTATTTAAATCACTGGGCGGTAATCTGTAAAACAATACATTCTTATGACATTGTAACTGAGTTAATTATTTCTGAAATTAGTAACTGCCAGCCAATAATAGCCACATCTTTCTTGTGCTTCATTTCCAGAAGTTGTCAAACTCAAGTGACACTCTCTTGAAAAGTTACAAGGATGTGCTGAATGGCCGGCCTGTGCGTGTTTGCAAAGTTTAGATTTGCACAATGTATACCTCAAGGTGTTTGGCATGTATTTTATCAGTGAATAATGTTAATAGTTATTAAACCTTTTCTACACAGTGTTACAGCAGGAATGCCCAAAGAAAAATATGACCCGCCAGACCCCAGGCGGATGTACACCATCATGTCAACTGAGGAGGCAGCCAATGGAAAGAAGTCTTACTGGCCTGAGCTGGAAATCACTGGTGAGCACGGCAGGGGTTGGCCCGGAGGCTGTGGAGGGGTGCTGTTCTCATATTAGGACTCAGCATGTGGGGATAGTCTAGGCCAGTTTCTCTCAACCTTTTTTGTAACGTGACCAGCATTCTCGTCATCCTTTGAAGATAAGGGCCTCTATTATAGGCCTGCATTTTGTCTCGACCAGGAAGTCCAGCATGAGTGTTTACTTATGTCCATTCAAATTGGGTAGAAGTCAACCTGTATCTGCTTTGCATAGAAAGCCATCAAACAGAGACCTGACTCACCAGTGTATGTTCATCTACCGGTCTCCCCCCTCCACATTTCTGTCTCCAGGTAATGTCAGGAGCCTGAGCCCGTCTCTGTGGACTCTGACCCACCTCACTGCCCTACACATCGCTGACAACTGTCTGTCACGCATCCCACCCGACATTGCCAAACTACACAACCTGTTGTACCTGGATCTATCGTCCAATAAGATCAGGAGCCTGCCGGCAGAGCTCGGCAACATGGTGTCTCTCAGGTGATTCGCTGGGAACCATGATTCACTTTGATCTAAACTGGGCTTGTAACTGGTTGGTGCTGAAAATAACCATTGTCCCATTTTAAAAAGCCTGTTTGGTTCACAGATTTGCTTTTGCCTGTATTGATGACTGGTCAATGTGTTTATGGTTTATGGGAAGGTTGAGGAAGGGGCTGTATTGTCAGGGGGGCTAGTCTCTGACACTTGCGTTTCCATGTGTCCGCCCTCAACAGGGAACTGCTTTTAAATAACAACCAGTTGCGGGTTCTGCCATTTGAATTGGGGAAACTGTTTCAGTTACAAACACTGGGGTTGAAAGGTGAGTGTGGCTTATCGTCTTGGTAACAATTATGTCCTAGAGACCCCATTGTTGATCCCGTGGCATTTATTTGATGTCATTCAACATTGTGTTCTTCACTCCTAACAGGAAACCCTCTTGCACAAGAAGTCATGAGCCTGTACCAGGAGCATGATGGCACCAGGAAACTGCTCAACTACCTGCTGGACAATCTGGCAGGTTCAATCAAATGCAGTAAGTCTGCCTCTCTCACACCGTTTTTGATATTATAAAAAGTACCAATGGCTAAGGTGGACAACCGTCTTCCCAGCCCCCACAGAGCAGCCCCCGTCCCGGTCGTGGATCGCACTTCAGGAGCCTGACCAGACGAGGCCTTCTGGTGAGAAGCCAGCAGACAGTCTCTGTACACACAGTACCCCAGCACATCACACAAAACCACAATTCAATATAAGTATAAATTAGGGGGGAAAAGCATTAAGGTGAATAAGATGCTATTTCCTATTTTTCTCCCTGTTCCTCCCTCTCAGCATTGCTCTCTGTTATGTGCTACAACGTGCTGTGTGATAAGTACGCCACACGCCAGCTCTACGGCTACTGCCCCTCCTGGGCCCTCAACTGGGAGTACAGGAAGAAGTCCATCATGCAGGAGATAATGAACTGCAGCGCTGACATCATCAGCCTACAGGTACATGTTTACCTCAACCAGGGATAAACGGCTTCTGTCCTTTTGGTTTCTCTGATCAATTCATGTAACTGATTGCCCAAAGTGCGCACACTGGATTTCCCTGGTACATCTTATGGTTGCATTCAGTCATATCTGTCCACTCTTGTTATTGCTTTGTTTTCAACAGGAAGTGGAGACAGAGCAGTACTACCAGTACTTCCTGCCAGAGCTGAAGGAGCAGGGCTATGAGGGCTTCTTCAGCCCCAAGTCTCGAGCCAGAACCATGCATGAGTCTGACCGCAAACATGTGGACGGGTGCGCAGTATTCTACAGGACAGAAAAGTGAGTGCAACTGAAGTTCTGTCAATGCATCTTTTTTCCCCCTGACCTCAACACTCAATTGCTAGGTATCCATACCATTGGCAACAGATTTTTAATTTGAATATAAAAAATTACTAGTTACATTGGTTTCCATTGTATTTTCATCTCCGCTGATGGTTATTATATAGCTTATGTGCCCACTCTGGTTTTGACACATGCTCTCTCGCAGATGGGATGGGTAGGCTACCTACATGATGAGATTATTATGGATAAGAGCAATTTATTTGTCAAACAGCAGCCGAGCATCGATCATGTCACCAGAATAACACCCTTGATTTTTATTGGAGAGGAACAGAAAGCTCATCACCGTGCACTTTCACTACCCTGAAGTTAATAGTTTATTTAATCTGTAGCCTAATAACCTGCATGCTTTTCCGAGTTGTAGTGGGAGGACAACACGTCATTTCCTGACTCCCAAGTTTACTTCAATGTGATGGTTATCAATATTACATTTTTTTAAACAAAGATCCCACCTTGTCTACATTTGGAAAGTTAATCTGACAAATGTGATGTTTCCGTCAGGCATGTCATGACTTTCTATTTGACTTTAATTGCACAAAGGTTGGATGGAAACCTGGTTAGTGACAGACTTTTATAACACCTCTCCCTGCTTCTCTCCCTGTCCACCCTTGCTTATCTTTCTTGCTCTGTCCTCCGTCTCTCAGGTTCAGCGTGGTGCAGAAACACACGGTGGAGTTTAACCAGCTAGCCATGGCTAACTCTGAGGGCTCTGAGGCCATGCTCAACCGGGTCATGACCAAGGACAACATCGGAGTGGCCGTACTGCTGGAGGTCCGCAAGGAGATGATGGAGGAATCCTGTGAGTACTTATGGCCCTGTCCTATTTCTCACCCTAGACCCTGCCCGTGGCCCTGTCCTATTTCTCACCCTAGACCCCACACCTAGCACCTGCCTCTTCATCTGGTTCTTACTCCTTTGGAGTTCATAAGACTGAACAAGTATAAGTAGGGATGCAACGATATGACATTTTTGGCCAATTCCAGTATCCCCCCCCAAAAAAAGATATTTAGAATTTTAGCAACCTTTTTAAGTGTTCTAGTACAGTTAAATAGTTGAGATGGTGTCATATGTTAATTTGTTCAGTTAGGAACAGATTGTTTAACTTAAATTAGAAAAATTACACATCCGTCAATGTATTTTATCGCACGACAGACAAATATTTTAGCTGCCCTGCGTTACAAAGATGGTTAAGTTGTTGGTGGCTCTTCCTACTATCCAGTTTTGACCGTATAGAGAAACTTAAATGCTTTCAAATAAATATTGGTTTAAACTAAAATGCAGTTAATCATTTTAGCTTTAAATGCTTGGCAAAATGACTCGACTGTCATAAACTGCTATAAATGGCACAACTTAACCTTTTCAAATGTGCTCAACTGACTTGATTAGTAAAATGAGAGCAAATTTACAACGCATCTAATCTTTCATTTAAGTAATATTTGTATTTTTTTAAACACTTACTTTAAAATTAAATGGAAATCTTGACCTATGCCAGCCATGAATTAACAGAAAATCCATTGGGCTTAGTAAACATTTTTCCAGTGACACTAGATGCCTGGGTTACAATATGACCAACCATTTACAATTTTAACATTTGGAGGTTTGGGGGAAACGGTGCTTGTTCCTTCTCCAGTATCCAAGTGCATCTTTCCTGGGAATGGTAGGTTCTGAGGTATCCTAGTATCTGCAAATAATGGGGGGGGGGTAGTAGTACATTTTAATACAATATATTGCTTTATTCTTCCATTCCAAAGGATCATTAGGCGTAGGTGAACTTTGGCAAATGTTGGCCGATGTAGTAACAGAAAATTAAAATAGGTCTGACACACACTGACCCAAAAATTATTTTGTTGACATTTACGTATGTCCCCATTACCAGTAAAACATAAACAAAACTTATTTCTTTCACTTACAACCAGGATTTCATCATATGTCAAACAGTGAAGTTTCAGCCCTGTCTGTCCATGGCCTCTTCAGTCGTGGGTCCTCTTCTTGGGTGTGTGCTGTTACTGTGTCCGTTTCCATCTTGTCTAACATTTACAGTAACCCTTTTTTTTTGTCTGCGTCGAAGTAGCGTTCCTTGTACCTAGCATCGAGCATGGTGGTGACACAGTAAAGAGGCTCAGAATGCCACAGAATTTCTTGTTCACAGCGTCTTATGCAAGTTTTAACCCCAAGGTCTGTGTCGGCATTTATGTTGAGCAGGGGTTTCAATGCCATGACAGAGGGTATCAAGTCTGCTGCAGACGCAGTTGAAGAGCTTATTTCTCGGGTCAGTTGTTCGAATGGAGCTAGGACTGTTCATGTTTTCAATGAGTCTGCTGGTTTGTACTGATTGTTGCAGGTAACTCCTAGTCTGTAGCGTACATGCCAAGCACTCATTTTTGTTCCAGCAGGCTCTCCATGTAAATAGGACTGTTCCATCTGTTGGAAACAACTTAATTAAGCCTTTGAATTTTCACTCCAAGCTGCTCCTGTATTGCTTGCAGGTGGCTGTATGCTAGCGGTGAGTGTTTAAAATAACTTCCTACCTGTTGCCATTGTCAGACATGCTACATTGGGCACCAAAACCTTCATTCACAGCCAGTTGCACCGTGTGCAATGCATGGCAAACTGGCGACTCCGTATTCTTCCGAAGCCTTTGTCGTGTTACGTGCATTGTCACGATTCACAGGGTGAACTTTTTGGGAGATTTTCCAAGTTTCAAACATTTTCTCAAATGCCATTGAAATGGCAGCCGCTGTATGAGAACCAGCACATTCTTGAACATGCAATATGGCTTCCCTCGGTCCAAAATCCTCATCAACCAACTGTGCTGTCAGACTCCCCTTGCTCATGGGGCTGATGTTGCTGGTCCAAATGTCAGTTGTGACTCTAATAGCTGCAACACCCATAGCAAGTAGCTCGTGGATGTGCGATTCAACAATACTCCAACTCTGGTAGAGGAAAATAGTGCCTACTTGATCGCGTGAACCAGGGCTCGATGTGCTTGACCAGTAGGCGACTGGCAACATCCACAACAGAGCGGTTGATTGTCAAGGGCAATGAATTACATTATCTTGGCATTAATGGATTTCGCTTTCGAGTTGTCTCGCTAAAATTTTCGCACTGTTTCATCTTCAAAACATTTTCAAAGTAGCTCATTACTGTTTTTCAAAGTAGCTGCACTTATCTTCAGATGAGAAGTGCATCAGCCTTCACTGTGAGTAGCCTACGGCTTCATCTTTATCATTGGATGAGTCAGTGTGCCACTGGACATTTTATTTAGTAGCCTACTGTATGTCGCCTCTCAAATGCGACATGCAAATTATCTGTTTCCTAAGCTGAAATAAATATCCCAGAAATGTTAAATGCACATACATGTGTCTGTAATAAAGCACTTTCTGTGGGGAAACATTTATTCTGGTTGTCTGGGTGGGCCTATGCCAACCCATGGCTGTGCCCCTGCTCAGTTGTGAAATCCATATTAGGGCCTAATGAATTTTTCAATTTACAAATTTCCTTATGAACTGAAATTACATAATTTATTTTCAGTGTTTTGCAAGAGTTATGCAAGAGAAGGTGTGGTATATGCCATAGCTAAGGGCTTGGCACAACACAAAGTGGAGTGCCTGTGTACAGCCCTTAGCCATGGTATATTGGCCGTATACCACCAAGCACTGAGATGCCTTATTGCTATTATAAACTGGCTACTAACTTAATTTAGAGCTGTAGAAAGATGCTTTGTGATACCCGTGGTATACGGTCTGATATACCACGTCTGTCAGCCAATCAGCATTCAGAGCTCGAACAACCCAGTTTCTAAATATATTTCGCACACTAAAAAGTATGTGGACACTCCTTGAAATTAGTGGATTTGTCTATTCCAGCTGTACCTGTTGCTGACATGTATAAAATTGAACACACAGCCATGCAATTTCCATAGACAAACATAGGCAGTGTAATGGCCCGTTCTGAAAAGCTCAGTAACTTTCAACATGGTACCGTCATAGGATGCTACCAAATTGCCTCTGGAAGCAATGTCAGCACAAGAAATGTTCGTCGGGAGCTTCATGAAATGTTTCCATGGCCAAGCAACTGCTCACGAGAACAATCACCATGTGCAATGCCACGCATTGGTTGGAGTGGTGTAAAGCTTGCTGGCATTGTACTCTGGCGCTTTGGAAACGCATTCTCTGAAGTAATGAATCACACTTCACCATCTGCTTGTCTGAGGTTCTGAGCACTCTGGAGCAGGTTTTCATCAAGGATCTCTCTGTACTTTGCTCCGTTCATCTTTCCCTCGATCTTGACTAGTCTCCCAGTCCATGAAAAATATCCCCACAGCATGATACTGCCACCTCCATGCTTCACTGTAGGGATAGTGCCAGGTTTCTCCCAGATGTGATGCTTGGCATTCAGGCCAAAGTGTTAAATCTAGGTTTCCTCTGACCAGAGGCATGCAGGTCCTTTAGGTGCCTTTTGGAAAACTCTTAACCTCTCTAGGGTACGTGGGACAGTAGCGTCCCACCTGTCAACAGCCAGTGAAAACTGCAAGGCGCCAAAAAACAAATCTCATTCAAATTCCTCAAGCATAAGTATTTTACACCATTTTAAAGATGGAATTCTCGTTAATCCAGCCACAGTGTCTGATTTAAAAAATGCTTTACAGCAAAAGCACCGCAAACGATTGTTAGGTCGTCACCAAGTGAGAAAAAAACACAGCCATTTTTCCAACCAAAGAGAGGAGCCACAAAAAGCAGAAATATAGATCAAATGAATCACTGACCTTTGATCTTCATCAGATGACACTCATAGGACTTCATGTTACACAATACATGTATGTTTTGTTAGGTAAAGTTTATATTTATATCCAAAATTCAGAGTTAACATTGGTGCGTTATGTTCAGTAGTTCCTTAAAATGCAGTTGATTTTTGCAGAGAGCCACATCAAATTACTGAAATACTCGTAAACATTGATAAAAGATACAAGTGTTATTCACAGAATTAAAGATATACTTCTCCTTAATGTAACCGCTGTGTCAGATTTTAAACAAACTTTACGGAAAAAGCAAACATGCAATAATCTGAGTACAGCGTTCAGACAACAAAATCAAGCCAAATTGATATCCGCCATGTTGGAGTCAACAGAATTCAGAAATAGCATTATAAATATTCACTTACCTTTTGATCTTCAGAATGCACTCCCAGGAATCCCAGTTCCACATTAAATGTTTTGTTTGATAATCAATCCTCAGGTTGTTTTTACAATATATAATATATCAACTGGGAATGCAGCTTCTTCAGAGAGAGAAAATGGATGCTCCATTCTGTTGTGCATACAAAACGCTATTGGCACCCAGCCATACAATGACGCGATGTGATCTTCCTCGCTCATTTTTCAAAATAAAGGCCTGAAACTGTCTGAAGACTTCACACCATGGGGAAGCCGTAGGAAAAGGAATCTGGTTGATATCCCTTTTTAAATGGAGCGACGGCAGGTTATGGAACATGGAGCTTTCAAAATAGAAGCCACTTCCTGGTTGGATTTTCCCCAGGTTTTCCCCTGCAATATCAGTTCTGTTATAATTTTTTTTTCTTTTTTTCCCTAATCTGACAATTATATGCATATTCTGGGCCTGAGAAATAGGCAGTTCAATTTGGGTATGTTTTGAATCCAAAAATCTAAATACTGCCCCCTCAAGAGGTTAACAAAGGCGTATTTGCGAAAAAAGCAGAATCATTGCACGAATGTACCTAACCATAAACCTCAATGCCTTTTAAAATGCCTATCAACCCTCGAGATTAGGCTGGCAATACTAAAGTACCTATTAGAACATTCAATAGTCAAAGGTATATGAAATACAAAATAGTCCTATAATAACTACAACCTAAAACTTCTTACCTGGGAATATTGAAGACTATTGAAGATATACCTGGGAATATTGAAGATAAAAGGAACCACCAGCTTTCGTATGTTCTCATGTTCTGAGCAAGGAACTTAAACGTTAGCTTTTTTACATGGCACATATTGCACTTTTACTTTCTTCAACAACTTTGTTTTTGCATTATTTAAACCGAATTGATCATGTTTCATTATTTGAAACTAAATTGTTTTATTGATGTATTATATTAAGTTAAAATAAGTGTTCATTCAGTATTGTTATTGTCATTATTTAAAAAAAATATATATATATTTTTTTTAATTTTTTAAATCGTCCGATTAATCAGTATCTGCTTTTTTTGGTCCTCCAATAATCGGTATCGGCGTTGAAAAATCCTAATCGGTCAACCTCTAAGGTCTAATCTGTTGTATTCGATACATGTGAAAAATATTTGATTTGAGTATCATAGCAAAGGGTCTGAATACTTAGGTAAAGGTATTTCTGCTCTTTATTTTTAATACATTTACAAATATTTCCAATCTGGTTTTAGCTTTGTCATTATGGGATATTGTGTGTAGATTCAGGCTTTAAAAAACCAACTTTAACAATGTGGTAGAAAGTCAAGGGGGTGTGACTTCTATCCGAATGCACTGTATGTGTAATCGATTAAACTAAAATATTTTATTGTCGCTTCATTGTTTGAATTCAAGACCAGATTGATCTGTTTGTCAGTGTCCGATTAGTCAATGCCCGGGGCCTGTGATTTTCTTAATCTGGCCCAGTGTGTACAACTCTTTTTACTTCAATCCTAGAACTTCAAAAGGGGAGTGACTGCTGCGTCTTGAGTTTTCCTTGGCTGTGCTCTGCCTTTAAAGTAAACCCCAAACTTCTCTCTCTCCTCTCCAGCGGGGAAGTCTCTGCACGGCATGGAGAAACAGCTCCTACTGGTGGCCAATGCCCACATGCACTGGGACCCGGAGTACTCTGACGTCAAGCTGGTCCAGACCATGATGTTCCTGTCTGAGGTGAAGAACATCGTGGACAAGGCCACGCGCAGCCTCAAACTCTCCTCTGTCTCTGGGGAGACCAACAGCATCCCTCTAGTGCTTTGTGCTGACCTCAACTCTCTACCAGACTCTGGTGAGTGACTGAGTTAGAAAGGAAGGGAAAGGTACAAGCAAGCAGTGTAGTGATGGGCACACTAGCTGCCTGTTAGGTGATGATCACTGTGAATGAAGTATGCTAGGTGGACAAGTGTCTTCATTGTGTTCAGTAGGGCAATGGAAAATGAACATCTGTCTTATTGAATGTTTAGTTGGCTCATTCCCCCATATTGAACCGGACCAAAGTAAATCCCTACCGTCTCTCCCCAGGCGTGGTGGAGTACCTGAGTCAAGGTGGAGTGGACTGCACCCACAAGGACTTCAAGGAGCTGCGCTACCTCGACAGCCTCACCAACTTTAACTGCAATGGCAAGAATGGGAACTCCACGTCCAACTCCAGGATCACCCATGGCTTCAAGCTGAAGAGCGCCTACGAGGACAGCCTGATGCCTTACACCAACTACACCTTCGACTTCAAGGTGAGGGAGGCGCTCAATCACAAGCATATCAGAAGCACTGTCTCTGAGGCCTTCTCTTGACATATTACAGATTGCTGTTTTGATCTGGTCCTGATTAGTCAGGAAATCCTGTTTTTCTAACATTACATTTGACCTAACCCCCCACTGTTGTCAGTATTTACTGGAACGTACACCTGCTTTGTAAAGGTTTCATCTAATCTGACGTGTGCAGAAAAATAATTGACTGCTGTTGACCCAAAAATACACAAACTAATTGCTGGACAATGTCTGGCAGAATACATCCTGATTTTTTTTTTTTTAAGAAATAAAAATAATAATACATCACATTTTATGGAGGTTGGTGCAGGTCTTTCCAATTGCATTATCTCTGTAGCTTACTCAGTCTACCTGCCTGTTTTGAGGTCAGACTTGCAATGTTGAATCAACTGGTACTAGCCCGTACCAAAGAGGTGCATGGCTGTATGCCTGCAGGGAGAAGTGTTTGTACAGAAATATCATTCCATTTTAAGGAAGAGTATAATTTACTTCTCTTTTCCTGTACATCAATAAATATTTAGTTATGAAGATGTGTAAAAAATGCTGCTCAATAAAAATCCCTGTTCTGTGTAGGCAATGTCATGGCGACATTGGCTAGCTAAGCTCATGCACATTAACATTTCATCGTGTCTAATGGTCATCTTGTGCCGATCTGCACATGGGCAGGCCTTCAAATCAAAGGCATGTCAGTTTGTCACTTTCACAAGGTTGGAGAAATAACATGTTCAACTTAAGATATTGGCTCCAATTTAGGCTGTGCCTTTAGATGTTGAGCAAATTGACAACCCAAGAAGGAATTTTTCACCTTTATTGACTTCTCAAACCCAAGACCCTGGCCTGGTCTGCCGAGTCTGCTTCGCTAGCGTTCCCTGACGTATTGCTCTGTTGGCCCTCTGGGTTTAGAAACTCTGCTGACATTTGTTTTCTGTTAGGCCTAAGGTTAGCCAACAGTCTGAGAAGGTAGTGTGCGGTGAACTTGAGTCTGTCTTGTGTCTAAACTGCTAGTACAAATCACATTGGACATGTAGGCTTTCTGTTACATGTAGCAAGCAGTTTGTCCTTTGGATTGTTTATTTTTGCTTGTGTAGATCAATATTCATTGCAGTCACTTACATGTGGTCTGTGCACTCCTAAAACGGCATTAGCCACATGACTGGATCTATTTAGGTTTCCATTAGATCTGGCCAGTAAATCTCATTTGTCCGGTAAACTAAAATGGGGTCTGCCAATTGCCCGGCACACATTTTCCCTAACAGAGGCTGCTCCTCACTCATCCCCCTCTGTTTTTTTTCTCTCCTCAGGGTGTGATTGACTACATCTTCTACTCCAAGCCTCAGCTCAACGTGTTGGGCATCCTGGGTCCCCTGGACTCCAACTGGCTCCATGAGAACAGTATCAGCGGCTGTCCGCACCCCCACATCCCCTCTGACCACTTTTCCCTGTTCACCCAGCTGGAGCTGCTGCTGCCCAGCACTCTGCCCCAGGGCCAGGTCAACAACCAGGTCAACGGCATCCACCTGCCTGGAGGCCGCAGGTAGTCGTGAGACACCACCGGGGGGAGGGGGGTGCTGTAATTTGGTTTTCAGCCTCCCTCATCGCCTCTCTTCTTCAAACTGAAGGAGCAAGACAAGACAGGCAACCATCCTGTTAAAAAAGAATCAGCCGTACAGTGAGGTCTGGCTGACAGGGATTTCTGTTATTATAGATATATATTTTTTATTTTCCTTGTTTTCATTTTGATAATGCTAAAGTAAATCCTGTCTGTCCATTATATTATCTTGTGTTTTAGATCCCCCTGTCATTCTTACCCATAATGCTTTTCTAACTCCTTAACAGATAAAGGATGGTAGCATCCAATCTCACAATATCCCCTTGGCCCATTATAGGTATTGAGATACATTTTTAGCAATACCAGCAGATTCTTGTTGACTTTGACATGACCTGTGCAGTCTTGAACAATGGCACAATAAAATCTGTCACTTGAGAGCTGTGGACACCCTTCACGAGGCAAGGAGAGAAAGGACACCACTTCTCAATTTGAGCTAATGGTCTGCTGATTGTCTGTCCTATACCAATCTCAAACCAACAAAAACAGTGTTAGACTGGACGGTCTCACTCTCCCTACCAGCCAAGGCTCGGTGGGCCTTCGCTTTTCTCTCCCCTGGGCTCAATGTGATGGTACTTAGATATCTACCATATATCTGGAGCATCCCATAGGAGAGAGTAGCGCTCCTCCCCTCTGCTACAGGGCCCATCTCTGTGGGTCCACTACTGTGGTGCTCACCTGGTGCTACCAGTCCTCTGCATTGACTAATAGAACTCAGTCCATTGTCTCCCTATCCAAGTGGTGCAATAGAAACTAACCCCACTGGTGCATTAAGACTCACTGAGGTTTTTAGAAGTGTTATCCTTCAGGCCACCAAATACAATTGTCTGGACCCACGTGTGGCAAGCTTAGCTCTAGGTAGCGCAGGTTTGTCGCCTTGCAGGTCAGGCATAGTGCTAGAAACGCATCTGGATTCTCTGGACTGAAACCAAATTTAGTGATTTTAGTTGCATAACATGTGGCGATCCCCTTTTGCACACTACCTCCTGTTTGCGTACGCATCTATTTTCTTGTTCATGACTTCGTTTGGACCAATTACCACCTTTCGTAATAGGGAATAGGGTTTTGGCTGAGGGGCAATGGGATGGGGAATTGTTAACAAATTTCACTTAGTTTGTTACTTTTTAAGCAGAGGGAGGTCACTAGCTGATTTACAGGAGTTTAAACCAGCAATCCTCTCACGGTCACAGATCTTGTAGCGCTGTCTCTTGAGGCCAGTAGTGACTTTCCCCTAGCCATAAATTCCGTACTCTACAGCAGTGGGGTTTTTCCACCAGTGTTTGTACAGAATATAAATGTAGATTCAGTCTTTACATGATTGTATATGAGCCACTAAAGACCTGTTTTCTGGCGGTTTTTGTACTGATCTGGTTTGAGGAAAATACAGGATTGTATTGTAAACTATGACTACATTTTTATCCATGAAATGTTAAGAAATTCAAATTACCAGCTTGTACAAAAGACGTAAGGGGTTGTTCTGGGCGTTTTCCCCCCCCCCCCCCCCCCCCCCAGGTTAACTGTTTTGATGTATCAGTATTGATTGGTTTCCTGCTGTCGTTTTGATTTGAGGGCATGTTGCTCAGGTTGTAAATAGATCTACTGACGAAACCTCCTGATGCTTCTCACCCTTTCTATTAATAAGCCTTCCTGCCACCAACCTAACCTACCATTCATCCATTCACAGTTCAGGCCATAGTAACACCAAGGCCCGTATCCACAAAGCCTACGAGTGGGACTGCTGATCTAGGATCTGTCCATATTATTCATTATGATCTAAAAGACACAACTGATCCTTACTCTGTGACACTTTGTGGATACCAATAACACCCTATTCCCTTTAGTGTACTACTGTTGACCAGTCCTGTGTGGCTCTGGTCTCGAGTGTACTACATGGGGAAATAGGGTGTCATTTCAGATTTGTCCTAAGAGGGATTTCACATCACACCTCCACTATCCCATAATTCCAGTGTTGTACAACCGGAACATTGTGCCTCACCGTCGCAGTTTGTAGTCTTGCACTATTTACAATTGGCAAACGCCGGAACAACCTCTTCGGTTTATTTTTAAATACTGTGGAGACATTTGTAAAGATTTGATGTGCTTTTGGCTTATGTTAGGGATATTATTTTTTGTATGAGCTGTGAGCATGTTATGGGGTGTGTGTGTATCTCTCCTCCTGGGTGAGCCATCTAGTAATCAGGTATGGAATATTTGTCTTGTTTTTTTCTGGGGCAAAGCAAAGACCTCTTGTAAAGCCACCTCAGTTCCATAATGTTTTGCACCCTCCCTGTACTCTGGAACCCTCCTAGAACCCCTTTATTGTTCCCTATCCCCATAGCCACCTAGCCTCTCTTGACCCTGCCCCGGCCTCCACCACGGATCTGAATTCTGAATCTACAAAAGCATGTTCCCCTATTACCCCCAGCCCCATGTCATACCCCCTTAACGGTCAAGTGTATTCCTTTAGTCCTGTCTTTTTAACCCCTCTACTGAAGCCCCAGGATGGTTCCAGCCACTCTGGTACCATCTGTAGGGCAGGCTGTCAGGTGGCCCACACAGACATGTTGCTGTTATCTATCTCTCTGTTTTATCACTGGGACCAAAACATGAAATATGTCAATAGTGACTGACACTTGCAACTGTCACATTTTTAACAGGAAATGTAATGATGCACACCTATGATAGTTGCCCCGTCTAGCCCACAATTTGTCAATTAAATAAAATATGATCACCTTTTAAAGTAAATATGATACTGAAGCCACTGTGCTAAAGTTAGCATTTTATGAATTTTTACAGAGGAAAAAGATTGAAATATTAATGTCCTTGTTTGAAAGCTGTTTTCGGTCCCTACTTTCCCCATTTTGTTTTGAACAGAAACCAATGTCTGGTTTGATAACCCTGAATTGCTGATACTGTTGTAGTAGCTTTTTTGTAAAGTGTGAATAAAATATGTATCATGTTTCCTTTCTAAAATGTTGAATTGTGTTTAATGTGTATTCTGATTGCTACATTGTTTTCACTTTTACTCATTGCTTTTTCCATACCTCTCCAACAACAATGGTTCTCTTTTTGGTAGATCATTTTCTTTTTTTTTTCTTTGACAAACTGTGGACTTGGCCGACTTTGGGTTGCTCTAGAAGTGGGCGCAGAATGCTTATTGAAGGAATAATTCCTAATAGTTATTTGCCTTTCCAAACGTGGATATTGAACTTTTATTTTTCTCAACTTTTTTGGGGGGGTGGGGTTGTCGCTTAGGCTTAAGATGTATGTTGTCTTAGAACCGGGGGAGCGTTTTACTTGTTGATTCAGTTGTAGACCGCACTATTGTTGACTAGTGTGAAACAAACTCCAGTGTAAAACTAAGCTGAAGGCGTTTTGCTGGTAGATGGACTGGTCCTGTGAGCACTATTTGTTCCATCTCACTGTTCTTGTTTCACAGTGGCTAAACCGAGTAGGTCGCCAAGCCTACTAACCCTCACGTTTTGAACCCCCAAAATAGTTTTGGATTGGGGGAATAACACGGCTTGATGTCACCATGAGCATTGGTTAGTTAGTGATCACTAACTGTTTACTGTTAACTTCTAGGTATTTTATAGGACTGACTGGCTCCCTGTCAAGGTGTTTTTACTGTTGACTTCTAGGTGTTTTATAGGACTCCGACTGCGCTCCCTGTCAGCTGCTGTCACCACTGTCATGACTTGTAGGACTGTAAGGGAAGGAAGTATTTTCCTTAACCTGAGTGTTGCATTTATCCATGTCAGAATGAGTTTGGCTTGCAACAGTCCTAATGTCAGATGGGTTATTTCCATTCCCCAGAAAGTTGTCAATACCCAGACAGTCACTAAGAAAATGTTTTTGAAAGTTTCAAAATAAAATAATTTATCTAATACATTTTCAGTCATCTATTTTCCCCTATCAAACCGAGGGCAATATCTGCTGATTCCGATCACCCCATTCCAGCATTTTCTTTCCTCCAGCTTGTATATTTAGGCTTCACACTCACCCCTCCTGATAGTGGTGGTAGGTTGGTCAGGATTGTCAATTTGTAGCTAGCTGAGTACACTGTCACTGTGTACATACACTGGACCAACTACTTGTTTACCATTCATGGAATACCAGCAAAAAACACTGGCACAACATTCAAAGAATCAAGTCAGCTGTTTTTAAACTCAATAATTAAAATTTAAGGGACAATGGTAAACAAGTTTATTTATTTTTTGAAATTTTGCCGCCTTGGTTCACCTCTGGATGAGTTTTCTGTTGAACACATTTTCTTTACTCCTACCTAGCTATGTATTTTCCTACTTATGGTTGTAAATAAATTCAAGTACTGTTTCAATCTGTCTGTCTCTGATTCTTTGCAGTGGATGTTACATAATATGGTTCCCTGATGTAATATTTTTCTACCTGTATTATAATATAGGTAGAAGATGGATTCCAGTGGCGGAAGATTGTTGCAGCCTGATGTCCCAACTGGATTGAGGACCACAAAGTAGGTAAGGATTTTTCTGACCACAAGATGGGGCTTTAAGATCACGAACACCGTTGTGCTGAGTTGTATAAGGATGATGTGGTTTGAACAGATCTGTTGTACATTTTTATGCTAGGGTATTCAGTAAACACTATGACATGTACTGCAGTATAATCCAATATTCTGAGTCACAGGGTGGCTGCTGGAATGAAAAGGGACATTTATGGCTGAGGTAGGGCAGGTGTTTACCCTTAAAATGAGTCGTTTAGGGTTGAACGACCATAGGCACCTTAGAATCAGAAACAGATGGTGGGGTGAACTCGCCTTCCATCCAGAACTAACTAATGATGTGCTTATTGAGTAGAGGCATATAGAGCCACACACCGAGCCTCGGGATCTGTGAAACACACAGCTCTTGAGCCAAAGAGCCAGAATGGTTAGCCTACCTACCTGGCACTATAGGTGTTAAGACAGGACATTAGGAGGGAAGTGCTTTCCCCAACATCATGGGTACAGTAGGTACTGTACAGGTTCTCACTAAATGCTGTTAATCTGGTGGAAAGTGCAATACTGACTGTTTATTGTTCTGTTTACTTTATTTGTCTAGTTTATTGAGCTCCGGTGTATTCTTTAAAGGCCCAATGCAGCTGCTTTTATCTCGATATCAAATCATTTCTGGGTAACAATTAGGCACCTTACTGTGATTGCTTTAACTTAACATTCTCTAAAATAATTTAAAATAGCTTCTTAGCAATGGGAGTGGTCTGATTTTGGAGGGGATTTGAAATGATCTGTTTTTGGCAGATGGGTATGGAACTCTTTCTCACTGGTCTATTAACTCATTTACTGCATGATGATGTCACCATGAAAGGCCAAAACTCCATCCCACCAAAATAGGCTGAACTTTTAGGCAGTCTTTTCAAACCGTTCTTACAATTAAAGGGAATTCTAATTTTCACAATTTCATTATTATTCCAACCTCTGAGTGTGGAAATGTATATAAAACACAAATCATGTTTTTGACTGCACTGGGCCTTTAAGCTCTAACCGAAATTGCTGTGAAGTTATTCTCACTGTAATTACCTGTGAAAAAAACGCCCATTTCATTTATATAAGGCTGCTATCGTAGGCCATTCAGCCGGATCTTTTAAAACATGTTTTTTTGAATTCAATGGAGTTACATTTTTGAAAGATTAGGCTTTTGAGAGACTGAGGTCATGAACCTTTTTCTCGTAAATGTGGAATTTGATGTTGAAGCGGATGTCTGCATGCATGTGTGTGATCCTGCCTGGTTGTCTCCAGTGCTGGCACATCAGTGTTGTGCTAACGTGGCAGCCTGAGTCCAGAAGCCTGTAAAGTGCTTGCAGATGTAGCTTCTATCCTCCTCCTTTTCCCCCTCTTTACAAAAGAAACTCTACATGACCAAGCGTGAACATGAGGATCAGTAAACATGCCTGCCTTGTGCTCTCTGTCATTGGCACATCACTTGGTGTGTTTGCGTGTGAGTGCATACTTGTCCTTATTTGCTTGTGTATGTATTTGGGTGCTGATGTAGTCTCTCTCCATGGAGGGGGGAGGAGAACGAAGTAGGAGAGAACAGAACAGGAGGGGAGAACAGAGTTTCTTGTGTGTGAAGCGCTGTCAGCTCTGTGTTCTACTGTTCTGGGTTCTACTGTTGTTGGTTCCATTAACAAAGCTCCAGAATGGAACACTGAGCCAGATGAGAAATGTAAACACTTATGATGGACAGCAGGGTTCATAAAGCCATCTAGTGATGTGGAGAAATAGGACTGGATTTGAGCCGATGGTTGACATTATCAATGGTAGATTACTTAGCGGGTATTGTTACAAAAGTCCTATTTGTAATGTTCTGACTCGCTGTCGCTAAATTCTAACTTTACAAAGATTTTTTACACGTGTTCAAAGAGACACCTGAGCTGCAAGCCTGCAAACTTTCACACTCCTGTTAAAGCTGGGGTGTGGGCTGTATACCGTTTATTAACGAGAAAGGTGAGATGCGTGAGTTATGACTGGCTGCCAACTCACATGGCTGAAACACTCATAACCTACTGTGTGTGTGAGTGCCGTGCACATTCCGTGTGTGTGAGCGTGCGTTCTTGCCTGTGTGTTTGGAAGGGATGCAGGTCTTTAACAGAGCAGAAGGGTTTTCTCTGTGATAGGAGAGCTGTGTGGTCAGGTGGTAGGCCACATGTGGAATGTGGGTTTCAGTTTCATATTGCTCTTAAATGTCTAAATTGACCTGTCTAAAGGATCTGTTTGAGTTTGACCTTGTGGAAGTGGGTTTTAGCCTTCTGGTGTGTTTGGTGGTCTACTCTTCATATTTCCACATCAAACATATAAAATGATGTAGAGCTTTGATAAAGTCAGATGTGCGCACACCAGTGGAGGCTCCTCAGAGGTGGAAGGGCCATCCTCCTCAGGGAAATTTCCTAAAAATACAAACAGGGAAACATTAAAAAAGTTAATTTTTAGATGAAACTATAATAAATATATTAATGTCACCAAATAATTGATTAAATAACATTTTTTTGCCAAGAAGTAAGTTCAACAGCACTGTCTGGGGTAGCGCCATGGTTCAGCCGGAGGACAGCTAGCTACCGTCCTCCTCTGCCTACATTGACTTCAATACAAAACCTAGGAGGCTCGTAGGCCTCACCCCTTCTATAGACATATATGGTAATTATGACCACTTCAGGAGGACGTCCTCCTATCAATCAAAGCTTTTGCAGTATGAATTGGTATATTGTCCATCCAATCATATAATTAGGATCAGAGAACGAACCTATTGAGTTGTATTGGGATTGTGCTACAGAGCATTATGGGGGTTATATTGAGAAGCTTGGTGACATTGTTGGATAGAGATTGATAGTTGAGCATTTTTGGGATATTATTCAACTCAAATTATTTTTTTCAAATTACAGGACACAGAGGAGGTATATTATAAATTGTTTTCTTGGTTTTATAACTTTATTTTTGTGTCCAGTTAGTGCAATTGATTTAAAATGACCTTGCTAACCACAGTAGCTAGCTAACTAACGTTACCAGAGCGAGTGTGCAGTTTTCTGCGCCAGAATGGTAGAATGGCCAACGTTGCCGAAAATGTTGTGGACTTTTCGTTGAAGAACCCCTTTCATTATCTGGGGTACACGGAAAAGGTGCAAATTAAAAGCGAGGGTCGATCTCTGCCTGAGATCAGTTTCACGAAGAAGGATGAAAAGGTGAGATCGTTCAATACCAACTGATCTCAAACATGAGATCTGACATGCTGTATCCTAAACATTAGAAATCTGACATGCTGTATCCTAAACATTAGAGATCTGACATGCTGTATCCTAAACATTAGAGATCTGACATGCTGTATTCTAAACATTAGAAATCTGACATGCTGTATCCTAAACATTAGAGATCTGACATGCTGTATCCTCAACATTAGAAATCTGAAATGCTGTATCCTAAACATTAGAGATCTGACATGCTGTATTCTAAACATTAGAGATCTGACATGCTGTATTCTAAACATTAGAGATCTGACATGCTGTATCCTAAACATTATAAATCTGACATGCTGTATCCTAAACATTAGAAATCTGACATGCTGTATCCTAAACATTAGAGATCTGACATGCTGTATTCTAAACATTAGAGATCTGACATGCTGTATCCTAAACATTAGAAATCTGACATGCTGTATCCTAAACATTAGAAATCTGACATGCTGTATCCTAAACATTAGAAATCTGACATGCTGTATCCTAAACATTAGAGATCTGACATGCTGTATTCTAAACATTAGAAATCTGACATGCTGTATCCTAAACATTAGAGATCTGACATGCTGTATTCTAAACATTAGAGATCTGACATGCTGTATCCTAAACATTAGAAATCTGACATGCTGTATCCTAAACATTAGAAATCTGACATGCTGTATCCTAAACATTAGAAATCTGACATGCTGTATTCTAAACATTAGAGATCTGACATGCTGTATCCTAAACATTAGAAATCTGACATGCTGTATCCTAAACATTAGAAATCTGACATGCTGTATCCTAAACATTAGAAATCTGACATGCTGTATCCTAAACATTAGAAATCTGACATGCTGTATCCTAAACATTAGAAATCTGACATGCTGTATCCTAAACATTAGAAATCTGACATGCTGTATCCTAAACATTAGAAATCTGACATGCTGTATCCTAAACATTAGAAATCTGACATGCTGTATCCTAAACATTAGAAATCTGACATGCTGTATCCTAAACATTAGAAATCTGACATGCTGTATCCTAAACATTAGAGATCTGACATGCTGTATCCTAAACATTAGAGATCTGACATGCTGTATCCTAAACATTAGAGATCTGACATGCTGTATTCTAAACATTAGAAATCTGACATGCTGTATGGGATGAAAACAAGACTATTTTTCAGTCTGATCAACTGTAGGCTACTATTAAGAGCAGCTGCATATAGCCTATGTGCTGTCCATCTGGTCAGGTTAAACTCATTGGTAGCATTATGTATTTATAGTCCACTTGTGTGTCAGGAGAAAATGTATGAATGTGATCAAATTGAGTTAATATTCAAAATTGGTCCGCCTAGGCTGCCAATACGTTATCAATCCCTAATGATTAACTGGAATTAATGAATCAATATAATAGAGATGACTGATGTGAGTAAATGTTTTGTAAGGCCTACACTTGCATAGGCCTGCATGATGCTAACATGCATAAAGCAAGCTCATCCCTGCGAGTTATATTGTCTATCAGTTGTCTATGTGTGGGTAGAAGAAATCCTCCTAATCTAGTCTAAATATCATTTTTATGAACAAATAGTTTGACAGGGTTTTAAAAATCATGTGGCCTGATTAGGGAAAAACTGGTCCCATCATAGTTGTAAAAGGGTTTATATGGGCTATCTCTCCTCATTGTCATACCTTATAGGGTCCAGAGTTTTCCTAGTTAGGTTAACATATAAGGAAAAACTCCAGGACCCAGGGGGTAAAAATTTGCCCCCCACTCTGGGACCCATGGTGCCACCAGTCTGCTTGCAGTTGTCAGTTATTGTCAGGTATGTGGACGATCAGGGCTTTATTCAGGAACGTTTTTTGGGCTACTATGATTTGTCAAGTGGGTGAGATGCGCAGTCTGTTTGACTTTGTACATTTTGAGGTGTCTGAGTTTAAGTTATAGACAAACTTGTTTTCCAAACCTAGGATGGCGCAGCTGTAATGGAATGTATCTGCTATTTGTATTTTCCAGCTAAGTCCCCTCCTGTTCCCTGATTTAAGAGGTGATGACTACTGCAATACCTTTGTCAACTTCCTCCTGACATGAACTGAAGTCGCGTCTCATGTACCCACTCGTCCACTGGCACATTGAATTTGTGAGTACCCCGATCAATTTTCTCTCATTACTGTATTTTGAGTCAATCACACACAATCACATTATTGCACATCAATGATTTTACTCCTTGCTTGGACTAACTCATTCTTAGTTCTTTTATCGAACTGTGTAGTTTGTTGTTATTGTTTTTTGTCTTTCCAGTCACATCCTGTCCTGCACTGAAGCCGAGCCTCTGAAAACCTCAACTCACGCCTCATGCCCTCATTCAATCACTGCTGTGATCCCTTCCCAACACTGTAAGTAGCCCTCTCATTTCCATTCCCCATAATACTGTGCTATAAATGTATTTGTTAAATGCTTTAGGTTAAAATAATTAGTCTTTGACGATTTTTGAAACACACTTTGGCGTCTCCGTGCATTACTCACCTGTACCGCGGGTCTCCCATCCTCCTCAACTCTTGAAGTCACCAGCCTCCACTGGCGCACACCCACAGCGGCGTGTGTATGTAGATATTGTCAGTTAGGTAATGGAGCAGGTCTGAGGGCATGGCTCTATATTTATTAGAGGAACTATTGAGTGTCAGGCGGATCTAAAGGTCTGTGTATTTAATGATAAGTCATCATCAGCCAAACTGCTCAGCATTTCACACTGTACCAGCCTGCTCCTCTACCTGCAGCCTCATACGCACACGCAGGCAGACACATACTCACGCACAGGCATTACTAGTTGAGGGTAGAATAATTGCTCGCAGCTGGATAGAATTACACTGAACAAGAGGAGGAGAGGAGAAATGCCACCGGGGTCGCAGCTCTCATCTCTCCTCAGGGAGCCACCGGGGTCGATGCTCTCATCTCTCCTCAGGGAGCCACCGGGGTCGATGCTCTCATCTCTCCTCAGGGAGCCACCGGGGTCGATGCTCTCATCTCTCCTCAGGGAGCCACCGGGGTCGATGCTCTCATCTCTCCTCAGGGAGCCACCGGGGTCGATGCTCTCATCTCTCCTCAGGGAGCCACCGGGGTCGATGCTCTCATCTCTCCT